>NC_139583.1:20605392-20650392 GCF_946808225.1 Silurus aristotelis
TATTCCGGAGCTCTCACACTCATCAATGTCTATAAGTGGCAGGGCAAATCAGAGCATTAACACAAAGGTGTGTTCATTTGCCTGTACACATTAGCATGTATGGTTTAATGAAATATGTTCATGCTGTTGTACTATAGGATTAAAGAGGATTTTAGTGGCTTGGAGCAAAGATGTCATGCATAAACATGACAACGGTTCATCTGTAGTTGATTGAACGAAATCCTGCTAATCTTGTCACTTAGTAAGAATAACTTTCTGGTAAAGCATCTGTGCCATTTATGAATCTCAGCAACAACAAGCACTTAACCTGGGTCCATTTTCCCCTACCTGGACAAGTTAGAAACAGATATGCTGAAACTTTGTCTGACACACACACACACACACACACACACACACACACACACACACACACACACACACACACACACACACACACACACACACTCTCTCTCTCTCTCTCTCTCTCTCGCTATCTCTCTTTACTATCTCTCATTTGTCAGCAAATTTGTTCATATCTGATCTGAAATAAATGTAAAAATAAAGATTAAAAAAAAATGTATAAATAAATAAAAAATAAGACAATATTTAACTGCAATTCCGACTAAATGGAATGGGAAAGTTGGCTGTAAATGTAAATTAAATCTGAATGAAATGATTAGAAACTCACATTTTATTCACAATAGAACATAAAAAATATATAAAATGTTTAAACTGGGGAATTGTACTATTTTAATAAAAAAAATAAGTAATTAAAATGTTTATGGATGCAACACTTCCATAAAAATACTTTAAACAAAAGTTGGGTCATGGCCATGTTTACTACATGTTTACTACCATCTAGCATCCCCTCTTCTTTAAACAATATTCCGTAGACATCCAGGAACTGAAGAGACTCATTGCTGCAGTTTTGAAAGAGGAATGTCGTTTCATTTTCCCGTTTTCAGATACGAATTCTGCTTATTCAATATCCACTAATGCACACAACCCCTTAGAGATGCAAGTTGCATGATAGCAAGCTGGATGGTCCCTCTCCTCTCCAGTCCAGAGAATACGCTGTCTATAGTTTTCAAAACAGTTTTCCTCTGCCTCAGTCCTTTGTAAATAAACTTTGCCCTAGAGATGATGGCCACATTTCTGGATTATGTCTTCATATGGCTTCTTCTTTGCATGTTAAAGCTCAACCTATATTTGTGGATTATGGGCAAACTGTTCACAGACAATGATTTCTGGAGGTGTTTCTAAATCCATGCAATAATTTTCACCCTTGTCCTTTGCACACAGGAATTTCTCCACATTCTCCAGATGATATTATGTACAGTAAATAAAGAAATATTCAAAGTCTTTGCAATTTGACATTGAGAAACATTATTCTAAAATTGTTTTTTTGTTTGTTTTTTTGCAAAATGTTCCTCCAGCTGTTTTCTTCTTCTTTTTTTTTAGTAAGACCTAGTTTTTCAGCATTTTGTTGCTCTTTTCCCAACATTGTTTAGAAGTGTTACAGCCATCAAATTTAAAATGACCTTTTTTCCCTTTAAAAGGTACATTTACACAGTTTAAACATTTTGCATGTTTTCTATGTTCAATTGTGCATAAATCATGGGTTTATGACATTTGCATTTTGCACATTTTACCCACCTTTTTTTGGAATTACGGTTGAGAAGAAGACAATAAATAAAACACAGAATGCATAAGAAAAACACTATAAAGACCAAAGTTTGTGGACACCTGACAATAAGATTCGTATACATATTTTGAACATCCCATTCCACAATTAGTCCCAATTTGCTGTTTTAATAATTTATCTATAATCTAATAATATATTAATCTTCTGGAAAGATGTTCCACAAGAACTTTAATAAAGTCAGGTACTTATATACATAGGATTGGGGTCAGAGCAGTTGGCAGGCCACTCAAGATCGTGCACTCCAGCCCATGTTAACCAAACATTGTGGAGCTCACATTGTGCACAGGGGCATTGTCATGCTGGAACAGGATTGAGTCTTCCAATTCTTCTAGGGCTTCTAGTGGCCTGCATCCACTCATTCATTACATTCATTACAATTGTGCATGCTTTCAACCTTGTGGTAATAGTTTGGGGGAAAAGCCATATTGGAAAAGTCTGCGGGAAAAGATAGGTGTCGCAATACTTTTGTTCATATAAATTCATAAAGTTTCCAGAGCAAATCTAAAGGAAAGCAATAGATGGAGTCTGGCATAACAAAGATGCAAGAAAAACAGACAGAAATTTGCCAGAAAGTGCAGACGTGTAAGGATGAATGTGTGTGTGTTTGTGTAACAGAAGGCAAACATTCATGCTTGGCGATAAAAAGTAGGTGTTTGGGTTTAGGGTTTGTACATTAATGATGTAAAGAATAAAACATGACACGGTGTGTTTTTACAGGGAAAAAACAACAATGTGGTGGATTGTGGTATTTTGAAATACAGCATGTCCAGAAATGTTTAATTCCTCTCATAGCACAACAATTTGCCAAGGATTACAATGTTTTACATAATGAGTTACATAATGTTGTAACGAAACCAGGAAACAATTCCTACTAGATTTTCTTTTCACTTATGGCTATATTAACTATCTACTGCCATTCTCCTCAAAAGTGGAAAGTTCTCCATCCTTTTTTCATACAGAAAGATTCACCAGATCAACAATTTAATGTTTTATAAATAACATTTTAATAGTTTAATAGGCTCTGAATATATGAAGTGAACATACAAGTCCCTGTGATTTGGCAGCTAAAATAAAAATGATAGCAGATAAGTATCAATATCACTAAATCTGTCATTAAGAAATCCAACAGTGGCATAATTTTAACATCATTTAACAAACCTTACATACTATACATTTTAATTGTTCCAATAATAGGGGGATTATCATGTTTTCTTTGTTTTCTTTGTTCTATATTAATACTAATACTATAGACTAAGGTTGACTTATTTTGTGTATTCTCACCTGTGCAGGTGTTTCCTTTCAGCATGAATCCAGCACGACACACACATGTGAAGCTGCCAGGAGTGTTTTCACAGCGACCATTAGTGCATGGAGATGGTTTCTGACTGCACTCATTTACATCTGCAAACATAAACATAAACGCCTTATTGTCCTGCATCTCTGATTATGACTTTAACAGTAACGCACTTTGAAGTCATGTTTAATTTATATATAATAATATATATAATAATATATAATATAATAATATATATGTATTTACATGTTTTTATATTATGAGAATAAGTATGATATTATGCATTCTCCCCTGAAAAACTTTTAGAATCTATAGTCAGTGATTGTAAGTGGATTTTTTAAAACCTGTAGCTAAATTCATTACAGTATAAAACTTATTTTGCTTATTTATTATTATTAAGTTTAAAACACTATCCAAATAAATTATAAAAAAACATCTGTTACATTAGTTAGATCCCTCAAATGGAAAATTCTAAATATAATGTTCACTTGTGGTGCATAGTGAGTACCAACAAGCTTGTAACTAACTAACATTGATTGTACAGTTTTGACATGTAAATAAATAGAAAACATATTTAGCTATTGTTTAGACATATTGTTAGTTACCTTGACACTGGCCATTAATGATCTCGAAGCCTCGACTGCATGAAACACACTTAAAAGAGCCAACAGAATTCACACACTTTTGCCCTGGACATTGAAGTTCATTCTCACACTCGTCTACATCTAGGCATGCGGGAAAAACACACACAGATTAAAACCTTAATTAACTAATAAAACTAATAAACTAATTAACATAGTAACTTGTAGCCTCAATGACAGATACAAGAAAAAGTTTGTTTTTAGCAAAAAAAGAATTCTGACATTCACATTTAGAAAATCTAGTAGTAAATTCATACGTTACAGTATATTTATACATTTATACACTGTGTGTATAATTTCATACGTTACAGTATATTTATACATTTATACACTATGATATGGTAAGCAGTCCTACACCAGATTTATGTGGACACCTGACCAGCACACCCATATGAATTCTTTACCAGCTTTTCAAATATACACAAAAATATACACTGTAGCATGAACTAAACCCCACTGAACACTGTGAACACTGAAACTGGAAATGGAATGCTGACTAAACCTCTTTAGAGATAGTTGTAGCTCAACAGTTATGGCTCTTGGCTACTGATCAGAAAATCAGAAGTAATCCAAATCCTTCGATAGGCAGTTAAACAATACTCGTATGCTTCTCCAGTCCAGGTGTGTAGTATAATTGCTGACCCTGCACTTCAACATAAAAAAAAATAGGATGTGCAAAGTAATGAACCTCTGGACTCCTCACTTGATATCAGCACCTGACCTCACCAATGATCTTGTGGTTAAATGAGTACAATCCCACAGCTACTCTTCAAAGTCTAGTTAAAACCCTACCCAGAAAAGGTAAGGTTATAATAAAAGCATACGAGGGGACCAGCTTTTACATAGGATTGTGTGATATGATGTTTACCTGTGCAGGTGTTTGCCTCCAGTCTAAATCCAGGTCGACATACACATTGAAAACTTCCAGGGGTATTTTCGCAGCGTCCGTTAGGACAGAGACGTGTATTCTGAGCACACTCATCCACATCTGACACAAAAAAACAACACAATATACACCATGTCCATGTTGATCACTGGGTATACAAATGATATAGTATTCAGTCTATAATATTATCATGGTGTTTCTAATAGATAAAGGGCTCTCAAGGCAGGCAGCAGTTTTGCATCAAGGAGGAAAATGAACTAAAATTAAAGATGATTAATCAGTCTGAAACATGGTTATGTGACATCAAGGTTCATCTTTCTTTTTTAATTGCTGGATCTGTGATGATCACAAATGCTGAGCTCATAAAACTAGGAGCTACTAACCATATAGACTGTATAAGACTGCAGAAAGAACATCACTTATAATCTTATACTCCAGTAATCATGCTAGTTCTCACTCTCCAGTGTTCTGTACTGTTGAAAGATTTATGATCAAACTCTTGTTGTCACCCAAGTGATAATGGGTTCCCCTTTTGAGTCTGGTTCCTCTCAAGGTTTCTTCCTCATAACATCTAAGAGAGTTTTTCCTTGCCACAGTCGCCACGGCTCAGGGATAAATACACATCAGGGATAAATACACACCATTCACCTTAACTGTTGATTTCTGTAAAGCTCCTTTTAGACAATGTCTGTTGTGAAAAGCGCTATACAAATAAACTTGACTTGACTTTAATTTAAGTCATATCCAGAGGCCATTAATTTAAAAAATCTTATGTGACAAAATTCCCTTATTTGTAGTGGCTTTTCTGTGAAATTATACATATTTTTTTTTTCTCACTTCATCTCTATGAAAAATATTGTCCAACTGACCTACTGTTATAGGTCACCAACTCTAATAACTATATATCCAGATAAGCACATGGAAAGTATGAAGTCATCCAGTGAAAGTAATTCAATTCAGATAGTGTTTAGTGGGTTATTGGTATTGTAACACCAATGCGAACATTAGTACTGGTATAATATCTATCAGGAATTCATTACCGTGAGAAAATGAATCACATTGTCAGATTTAGAGTTTCTGGACTGCAGTCCCTTGTTACAGGATACAGAATAGGGATGGCAACAATCGTTGTACATTGAATTAAACTGTAGTGTCTATATCTGACTCAATCAAGAGGGTTCATCAATTTCATTCTATTTCAGAAGCCATTCAACTCACTCCTGAGGGGCTTGCTTCTGCACTCTATTTAGCCTGTGCACTAATCCAGAATGTGGCTATATGACCTGCTTTCAACCTTCTGATATTCTCTTCTGAGTTCCTGTAGGTGCCTACGTCGGATTTAAAATGCCAACACTTGCCAACAAAACCAAAAAGAATAAAAATATCTTGAAGACCTCGAAGGATAGTGCCAACATATGTTTTTTTTTCTTTTTTTTAATGATTTTGGCTTGAATAGATACACAAATTGTAAACGTATAGTAAGTATGACTTAGAAGATACTTACCTGTGCAGGTGTTTGCATTCAATCTGAACCCAGGTAAACATAAACATTGGAAACTTCCAGGGGTATTTTCGCAGCGTCCGTTAGGACAGAGACGTGTGTTCTGAGCACACTCATCCACATCTGACACAAAAAAACAACACAATATACACCATGTCAATGTTGATCACTGGGTATACAAATTATATAGTATTCAGTCTATAATATTATCATGGTGTTTCTAATAGATAAAGGGCTCTCAAGGCAGGCAGCAGTTTTGCATCAAGGAGGGAAATGTACTTGATTATGTGACATCAAGGTTCATATTTCTTTCTAATTTAAGTCCCATCCAGAAGCCATTCATTTATAAAATCTTGTGTGATATAATTCACTTATTTGTAGTGGCTTCGCTGTTAAATTTTTAAACATGAGTTTTTTTCTCACTTCATCTCTATGAAAAATATTGTCAAACCGACCTACTGTTATAGGTCACCAATTCTGTTAGCTATATATCTAGATAGGAACTAGGAACTTTGACTCACATAAAATGTATTACTTGTGTTACTTACAGTGCCATCCGGGTGTTTTTCATGAAAGTATGAAGTTATTACAAATGTCATCCAGTAAAAGTAATTCAATTCAGATAGTGTTTAGTGGTTTATTAGTATTGTAACACCAATGCCAACATTAGTACTGGTATAATATTTATCAGGCATTCATTATTGCGAGAAAATGAATCACATTGTCAGATTTAGAGTTCCTGGACTGTTATAGGATATAAAATAGGGATGGCAACAATCCTTGTGCACTGAATTAAACTGTAGTGTCTATATCTGGCTCAATTATTCATTCATTTCTATCTATTTTAGAAGCCATTCAGCTGCTTGTTCTATCCTTTGTCAAACTGAGACTGGGCTACTAAACCTCACGCCTGAGAGGTTTGCTTCTGCACACTATTCAACCTGTGCACTAATCCAGAATGTGGCTATATGTCTTGCTTTCAACCTACTTAAATTGTCTTCTGGGTTCCTATAGCTGGCTACATTGGATTTAAAACACTGATACTTGCCAACAAAACCAAATATAGACCAGCACCCACACAGAAAAAATATCTTGAAGACCTCAGAAGGATTGTTCCAACTTATTTTTTTATTTATTAATTTTTAAATGATTTTGGCTTAAATAGATACTTACCTGTGCAGGTGTTTGCATTCAATCTGAATCCAGGTAAACATACACACTGGAAACTTCCGGGGGTATTTTCACAGCGTCCGTTAGCACAGAGACGTGTGTTCTGAGCACACTCATCCACATCTGAGACAAAAAACAACCGCAAATAAGACACGTCACACACGATAATCACTAAGCAGACATATTATATAGTATTTATAGTTTTTCCCCCATCTGCCATTAAGCAGTGTCCAGGTGCCTGGAAGATGAACTGAACTTCCCCTAGATGTTTGAACAGATACAAATAACATAACAAATACTTATGTCTTCAAATTAACTATAAAAATGTTTTGTCTTGTGTATTCATATTATATTACCTCAGATTTTAGTCTCTGACCAAGTGAAGTATAAAGTATGATTTTTATTGGTAGAAACCTCTACTAGCACTCCTCTAAGTTATTTTGTGAAAAATGTCTGTCTCTTAAATGCCATACATGTAAATATAAACTATTTCATTGCCATTCTATTAATAGGTTTCAGGATGGCTGATCAAAATAGCAAAACTGTGACATTGACGTTCTCCTAATAATGTGTTAAAGTTAATAGATATACTCTACTAGCTTGCTAATTAGCCAAGATAGTAAATACACATGCTGGTTTCTCAGAGCAGCTAGTTAACAATTTTATCATATACACAATGTGCTAGTAGCATTCTATCTGATATAGAGATAAAAAAAAAAATCACAATTTTCTGACCTGTGCATTGACCGTTATGAAAGGTGAATCCAGCACCACAGGCTGTGCACCTGTATGAACCTGGTGTGTTCACACACACCTGGCCACGACACTGCAGAGGGTTCTCACACTCATTTACATCTAAAATGCACACACACAGAGATGTACAACATTATGTACTGCATACATCTTATTCTTTACCTATCTTTCGCTCTCTACTAATGCAAAGACAGTATAGGTCTGGAATTTCACTTGGATTTATGGATTTCACCTGTGCATTTGTTATCCTGAAGCTTGTACCCTGTATGACACACACATCTGTAGCTGCCAAGTGTGTTCTCACAGCGACCATTAGAACAAGGGGCAGGAATCTGACGACACTCATCAATATCTAAGGGATCAGATTGTACGTTTATTATGAAATGGTATAAATAAAAGTAGAAAGTTATAGATCAATGTATTTACCTGTGCATTTTCTGTTGGTTATTACAAACCCAGGGCCACAAGACACACATCTGTATGAACCCAGAGTATTAATACATCCCTGACCAGGACACTGCAGAGAGTCCTCACATTCATTTACATCTATAAAAAAATAAAATAAAAAAAATAATTAATAAAAGATACAAATGCATATACACCATCAGTTGTCCCATAAATTTATTGGGTTTTGGTTAGAAAATATGAAAACATTGTATTACCAAATATGCTAATAATGCATCAGCTTTCCACCTTAGATGCAATTTGTTTTGTTTAGCATCTCTTAGCTAGTGTTATTCTTATTCTTATATTATTTTTGAAAGTATACCTTTTTGAAATTTAATGCCAACATAAAATATGTGAGATTGAATATATTTGGCCTACTTGTATGTAAACCTTCGACTTCATGTGCATACAAAACAATAAAATCAATTAGAATAATAAAAAAGTAAACTTTATTAAATTAATAGAAATATGAACCAATAGAAAGAATAGAAACTGTACTGTACCTGAGCAGGTGTTACCCTGTAGCTTGAAGCCTATATTACACACACATCTGTAGCTGCCTGGTATGTTCTCACAGTGGCCATTAGAGCAAAGGGCCGGACGCTGACGGCACTCATCAATATCTGTGGAACATGGGAAAAATTAGCAATAAACATCATCACGGACTCCTTAAATCCCAGTCAAAAACAGGTTATCCTCCTTGCATCCAGAAGGAGAGGGAGACAGAAGGAGAGGAACATATGCAACAGAACCAGCTGGTACAGGGCCAGCTTTTTTCTATCCATCCATCCATCCATCCATCCATCCATCCATCCATCCATCCATCCATCTATCTATCTATCTATCTATCTATCTATCTATCTATCTATCTATCTATCTATCTATCTATCTATCTATCTATCTATCTATCTATCTATCTATCTATCTATCTATCTATCTATCTATCTACTTATCTATCTATGGAACATATGCAACAGAACCAGCTGGTACAGGGCCAGCTTTTTTTCATCCATCATCCATCTATCCATCTATCCATCTATCTATCTATCTATCTATCTATCTATCTATCTATCTATCTATCTATCTATCTATCTATCTATCTATCTATCTACCACTGTTGAAAACGTAAAAACAACTACAACAACACAATCTTGTGTAAGCTGCATGTTTAATAAGCACCTGCTTCAAATACTGTGCTGTGATGTTAAGTACCTTAAGAAGTTGTTAAGAAGTTTGGATGTACACCAGATTGAAACCGCTGAGCTCATAAGAGTCTTTTCATTTGTCTCATGTATGTACATTACAGCACAATGAAATTCTTTCTTTGCATATCCCAGTGATGTTAGGAAGCTGGGGTCAGAGCATACGGTCAGCCATGATACAGTTCCCCTAAAGCACAGGGGATTAAGGGCCTTGCTCAAGGGCCCAGTAGTGGCAGCCTGGCGATACTAGGGCTTTAACCTCCGACCTTTCAATCAGCAACCATCTCCCATAGAGAAGACACTAATGGCTGATTTATACTGTACGTACTGTTAATCTTCTGTGATTTGGGCATAACTTGTGCACATCAGTTTTAAAAGAGAATGTGCAGACAAGGTGTTAGGACTGCATCTATTGTGTGTATCTCTGTATCAGTCCAGTCTCTGTGTATTAATAAAGACTGATTGCTGTTATTAATGTATCTGGATATTTTGTAACTTTTGGATATAAGGGCAGTGGTTTTCAATCACACAAACCAATGACAACAATCACATTCACAGCAAAACACTTTACAGTTGTTCTTAGTTGCTTTGGGGCTTTTCTCAGATCAGAAATGTAATTCTAAAAACTATACATGTTCAACCACCACATCATATTGTCATTTGTGCTCATCATAAGAAAATTTCTTGTTGCTTTGCTCAAATTGTGAATGCTTTTGTACATTAATTTAATCGATTGTGTACAAGTGTCTGCTTTTTGCAGACACTTGTACACAATCAATTCTTTTTGCAGACAATTGTACACAATCCATTAAATGAATGTACAAAAACATTCACAAATTGATCAAAACCACGAAAAATGCTTTTATGTGCACAGTAGTTTCAAAAAACTGAGAAAAACTGTAAAAAGAGAGAGAAATGTTTTGGCTCGGTTGTGCCATCTAGTGGTTATTGCATTTAAACAATACAAGACGTTATACAATCAATTACTAAAAAAGTATTTGTGCACCTTAACATGACCTACCAGTAGTTGCTAGAAACATTTGATCAGAAATTTATTAAAGAAATGTTTGATTAGTGTGCAATTAATGTGTAATTACTAACAAGGAATGTTTACACAATGATATACTGGAAGCTGCAGGTTACATTAACCACGTAACAAATAAAACTACTAATGCCAACCAGAATAAAACTACTAATGGCAACCAGAATAAAACTACTAATGGCAACCTTCGAGAGCCAACATTTCTTGGTGAATAGACAATTTAGGGCAAGAAAATGTGCATGTAATGGTTCCTTTAAGCAAAATAAATACATGTGTATTGATAGAGCACACCTGAGCACTGGCCATTAAGGAGACCAAATCCAGGTTTGCAGAGCACACAGCTGTAGGAACCCTGAATATTTTTGCACTCCTTCCCTGGACAGCGGAGCGGGTCATCACACTCATCAATGTCTGAAACACACAGATGGATTCTATGACATCAACAATTTCATACGTCATTGTCGTTCAACAGAAAAAGGCAGAGTGAGACACTGGGCTATACTGAACATTATGAACTGAATTATAGAATTACCTGCACATGTGTTGTTCTGCAGCTTGTATCCTGTCCTGCACACACACCTGAAGCTGCCGAGCGTGTTCTCACAGCGCCCATTAGTGCAAGGGTTAGGGATCAGACGGCACTCGTCAATATCTATAGGAGATTGAGCAAATGTTTTCAATTTACATAAAGGTTTGCCGTTGAGTATGTTGTAACTAACACTAAAAAAAGAAAATGGGCAAAATATGATCTCTGTATAAAAGATGCACCCAGAGTTTAAAGGATAAGTGTAGATCACGATTTTTTCCCTGTATGAAATTACAATCGTATGCATTTAAATCTGGATAGAGCACAATTTAGGTATTAAATTCTCAATATTTGCATTAAATAACTATAAAAGAGAACAAAGTGTGGCAGAGAGATAGCTGAAATGGTTGACATTTGCCAAGAAATTCTGCTCTAGTGTAGCTAATATCAGTAAAAGACCAACTCTTTGTTTCAACAGCCATTTAAAAAAAAACAGTAACTTCTTTTCCTTTAAAAAATGTGAACATTAGTCAACTTATAGTCGATTTGAACTGCCAAACTGGAGTGCTAGCACACACATCTGATGAATGCTAAACTCCTGAAGTACTCTCAAAGCATTCTTTGAACAATCCTGAAGCAGGATTAGCTGCTAAAAATACGAAACTGCTGTTAACACACACTGACCTGAGCACAGGCTTTGCTGGGAATTACTCTGATAGCCTGAAGGACACACACAGCGAAAACTTCCCACTGTGTTCTCACAGTGACCAGCCAAACATAGCCTCGGAGACAACAAACATTCATTTACGTCTGCGAAAACACAAAGTGATACATTTCCATTTGTTTTAATTAATCAAAATCTAATTTTAGCATGTGCATTACTAATGCACAAGAAAGACAGCGAGTTGTTTTTTTTAAACATAACATACTTTACATACTGTGTAACTAAATTTTATATGGATAGGCTGTTTTATGTGTAATACAGAACTAGAGTTCTGATGTTTTTAGATGACCTCGTGCTTCTATGCCAGGATAATAAGCTCATTGGAAAGAAGCTACTAGCTAATATAATAGCATGATTACAGAAAGTTGTGATGTTGAGTCTATGTTCATTTTTGAAAACTTCATGCTGTTTAATGTGCTATTGTATTAATACTTACAACAAATTCTAAAACGTACTCTTCAATCAAACAGCATATAAAAGTGTATAATAAAGATGAGTAACTACAAATTAAAATGCCAAAACTTGGTTTTATTTAGTCTATTTAATAGCAAGCTGCTAGCTAGTAGGCTAATTAGTGGTTTGTACAGTTGCTGAAAAGCTTGAAGGACTTGAGACATAAACTTATATCTTACTTTAAGGACCAATAACAGCTGAGAAGGTTTTAAGGATTGGATCCCATGACCTTCAGGGTCAAAGGTTATTATATAGCCAGCAAAATGAAAATCTAAAGGTGATTTTGTGGCTGGTCAATACAAAGACTCCTGAAAACAAAAGCAAATTGTTTAACTGAGGGTAATGTGACTTGTGTGAAAGCCTGACCAAGTCTTCAAACTCTTTGAAATGAACTTTGACCTTTAGAAGCTTTAAAAGGTCCCTGGGAAAATGTAGAAAAGACTAAAGCATGTAAAGTGGTCAAATGCAAGAAAAAAACAAAAAAACAAAAAAAAACAATGGCATCCCTTCCATGGATAATTGTTGAATTTTATTCAGATTTTAAGTGTTAAAGAAACAATATATAAACATCAGATATCAGGTACATTTTTTTTCTATTTGTTATATATTAAATTAAACTATTTAATGCCAAAACAGATTCAGTGGGTAAAATCAAATACGTAATATTGTGTTTTAATTTAGTTCATTGTTTTTTATTAGATTGTGGTGCCACTGTATATACTGAAATCAAATTCAGTGCACACAGAATAGTGGTGTATCAGCTGTTCATCAGCTCTGTAGCATGATGTGTGAATTCTGCCTTTTTTTATGTCAGCTAGAGGTTAGAGGTGCATTCTCATGCTGTGTCTTCTTTTTCATTGTAATAAACAGTAAAAACCTTAAACTCATGTAATTATTTTGCTATATAATTCCTATTTTTTTGTGGCTAATTTGTCTATAGCTGCCCATTAAGCATGCTGGTAAAAAATAAAAATAATAATAATAATAATGTCGAATTTGGCACATTTATTAACGAGGGTCTAAGAAACATTCCTTCTGCTAACGCACCACCACTGAGACAAATTTGCTTCTAATTTGGAGGTGTATATATACTTTACACTGTGTCCAAAAATTAATACATACATTTTTACTCCATACTTATATATTATATTATACCACTATCTCAAAGATCATGTTTCCAATATTTTTATTTTGCCCTGTTTTGTTCCCAAGTTGTTTGTAAAAGTATTTTTCTACCAGAGAAGGCAAGCTTTCACAGCTTAACCACATGCCAGAAATACACTTATTTTAGTGTCTGCTATTTTGAGAAACTTAGGATGCAAGAGAAGAACAGGGAACATTTCATACCTTGGCAATGACCTGCTTGAGAATTGAGAATGAATCCAGAATTACACAAACATGTGTGTTTTCCCCCAGCCTTATCAATACACCGACCAGGCCCACAAACCTGAGGGTTAACCTCACACACACGCTTGTCTGTAAAACACACATAAACAGTGTTAATAGCAGTGATGACTGATTGTGACACACACACACACACACACACACACACACACACACACACACACACACACACACACACACACACACAGACTGTTTTCAAAGTGAATCCTTTTTTTTTTTTATTGAGCACACCAGTACCCTCAGGCAAGTGGAGAAAAATAGAGTGAAAAATAATTACAAAAAGAAGTGGATGATCAACCCTGCTTTACCCTTGTTCATTATAGGGAACATGAGCTCTGTTTTTAATAAAATGGATGAATGCAGACCAGTAATTTTATACTCAGTGCATTTCTTTATAAAGACCTGGCTAACAGAACTGATTCCTGAAGCCTCATTGCAAAGCATCCATATAATGAATAACACAGAAAGAGTGGTAAAAGCAGAGAAGTTGGGGCTAGCAATAAGTAAAGGATAATTAAACCTAGACATAGAGTACATTTAAAGGAACAACATTGAGCTTCATAGAGCTATTAGCCTGGTCATATTTCTGTGTCCTGCACTCTGCCAACAAAGACGTGAATTGAATCATGAAAATCTCTGTAACTCTTTGCCCGCTTTCATACAGTATGCAAACTGCCATTCCAAAGCATTGCAACATCCCCAAAGCCCTGAAGTCTCAAAGTAATTTTTTTTTCATTCTGATATTCGATTTGAACATTAGCTGAAGTGCTTGATCTGCATAATATTTGCAATAACTGCCTAAATATAAAGGTGCACAGGTGTTCCTAATAAAGTGGATTGTAAGAGCATTCAAATTCATCCCAAAGGTATCCAACAGGGTTGAGGTCAGAGCTCTCTAGCAGACCACTTACAACCATGTAAACCAAATCTTCATGGAGCTGGCTTTGCGCACAAGGGCATTGTCATACTGGAACAGGTTTTGGTCTCCTCTAGTTTAAGTGAAGGAAAAATGTAATACTGGAGCATCCAAAGACCTCTTATACAATTGTCTGCTTCCAACTTTGTGGTAGAAGGTTAGGGAGGAACCATATATATAGCTGAAAAAGCCAGGTACTTAGCCTATATCGTGTATCTATATATCATATATCAAAAGGTAAAGAATTATGTATCCTGTATCATAAAGCAGGAAGCTATTGGCTAAAGTCAAGCACACAGCATGTCTCACACTCTTACTAGCCCTGATAGTAATGTACATTTAGGGCTTGTGGCACACACCCAAATCCAGAGCAACTTACAATTATGGGATTTATACATTAAACAATTTAATTTAATTCAATTCATTTTTATTTGTATAGCGCTTTTAACAATGAATATTGTCTCAAAGCAGCTTTACACAGATAATGTGGTGATTAAAAGTGAATATGTTCTTTATAAGTAAGTTTGTCCCTGATGAGCAAGCCGGTGGCAACTGTGGCAAGGAAAAACTCCCCGAGATGGCATAAGGAAGAAACCTTGAGACGAACCAGACTCAAGAGGGAACCCATCCTCATATGTCCATTTATACAGATATCTAAACAGATAAGGAAACAGGGTTCTGGGCCCAGCAGTGGCAGCTTGGTGGTGCTTGGATTTGAACTTACAACCTGCCAGTCAGAAGATAAACTCTAACCAGTAAACCACCACTACCCTTTGTAATAGGGAATGGGGGTGTTCACTTGGTTTAATAGTTATAGTGGGAATTGTATTGGTTTTGAATGGAAACTGTATAGTGTATATACATTGCAAAGTATATACAGTAAATAACATAGTATGTCTGGAGGATACCATTAAAAAGCAATCAAGAAACTTTGGCAATTTGTAGATCACATGTTTGTATCTACTTAACACCATTTGGACATTTTTATGCATCCAGATTTTAGTACCTTTTTACAATATACTTTTTGTTTTATGATAATGAATTAATGATGTACACAAACTTAATACATAATGTAAACCATCTGGTAATGTTTTTTATTGTTAACCGCTGATGATTTTTTAATGCTATTTGTAATTGAAACCCTCAAAACTTTGATGGTTGGTTTTTTTTTTTTTTTTTTTTTTTGCAGCGAGGACTGTTCTCCATACCTGCATCTAGTTTAACAGTTCATACAGGGTAACTTGGCAAGAACAAGATTCCCTGCAATTCTCTTTGCATATAGGGATTTTAAAATAAAACAGACTGAGACTGAGGAACAGGGCAACATGCTATATAAAATGCTTAAGTTTATATAGGTGCATATGTCTGTTTATACTGTATTTGTGTAATGTATATTTCTTTCACTCGCTCTATGTGTCTTTGAGACTCACTATAAATAGAATGATTAGTGCTACTCTCTCAACTCCATCCAAGTCCAAATTTTTGGCTTGTAGAATACACTGGCACCATCTCAGTCGCTTTACATATCAAAGAAAAGGACTGAAACCATATTCCATATTGTCTCCACATTTCTCAAGAAATTTAAACAGCTTGCTGGCTGTGTTATAATCTGTGTGGTTTCAGTAGAGTATCTGCTTACAGGTTACCAGTTTCAAAAATTAAGACATTAAAGGCCAGAGTGTAAGGTTCAGTTATTTAGTGAATCTGCTAAAAAATATAAAAAACCAGCTAGAATAAACATTGTTTCTAGAAATAGTTTTTGAAATTTTTTTTAAAAACTGTTTCTTTTTTCCATAGGCACATCATTATTATTGCAAATTCTTGATTAAACTATTCAAATATCATTATAGATCTATAATATAAATGATCTAAAACCCTTAAAGAGGAAATTAAATACTAAAATTTTGTATGAATGGAATAGAAAGAACAAAGATACAAACGTAAGAGTAAAATAAATTCTTTAATGACCTGATATGGGTGGAGGTGGACGAGCCGTTGAGGGAATTGGGAGAGATACGATTGCAGGATAATGGGGTTGAAAAACCAATGGCCTACTTGTGTGGGTCCTAATCACGTCTATTTATGAGGAAAGAAATGTTTTACGTTAATCAGTTTAAAATAATCAAACACGTTTATTCATTTTACATTTTAAAATGTAAAAAAAGTAAGTTGTCTGTAAGCAAAACTGGCATATTGGATAAAAATAATAATTAATTTTTGTTTTTACAGATGTAGAATTCTTATTAATTAAGCGAATCACAATCTATGAATCGGACAGACCATGGTATAAAAACACTATATGGACAAAGGCCCATTAGGACACTTGAATTTTTCAGCCATATGTGGTTCTTCCCAAAACCATAACCACAATGTTAGGGGTACACAATTATATAGGATGACTTAGGATGCAGTAGCATAAAATTTTTCCCTTCACTTGAACTAGGAGACCCAAACCTGTTCCATCATGACAATACCCCTGTGCACAAAGCCAGCTTCATGAAGATATGTGTTACATGGTTTGGAGTGAAAGATCTTGAGTGGCCTGCTACAGAGCTTTGACATCAACCCCACTGAAAACTTGGGGTGAATTAAAATGATGACTGCACCCCAGGGACCTCACCCTACACCAGAGCCTGATTTCAATAATGCCTTTGGGGCTGATTGATACCAAATCTCTATAACTACATTCCAAAATCTAGTGGAACATCTTCCCAGGAGCTAGGATTTTATTATTACAGCAAATGGGGACTAAATGTGTATAAATGGAATGTTCAAAAAGCAAATATGAATCTTATAGCCAAGTGTCCACACACGTTTGCCTATGTAGTTTATATATTGTACAACAGTACAAAATGCAGTTAGATGCTTTTTTAAAGAAATCGAAAGAAATTTGTTGATTTGTGCCAAATAAGACTTTTACACTTTGTATTGTCAAACTATTAAAAAATGTATCAATATTTAATTTTTCGAAAATGATCTATCTGTTCCTTGCAGTCTAAGAGAGTAAAACTTTCCAATGCTTACAGCAAGGTACCATATCCTCACTTTGTTATTAATCACGTACACAATAGTGATGCCTGTGAGCTCATGCATCTAAAAGTGTGTGGATAATGGTTTCCTCCGAGTGTGTTATCTCGTTCACACAAAATTTGGAAATCTGGCAAAATTCTAAACTTGGTTTGGCCCATACATTCTGAACAGACTGATAAATAAGTGTGTGTGTTTTGATGTATTTGGATAAATAATGATAGACAATATGCTAAAGTTAACAATCTATGCTCTATTACTTATAATATTCCTAGCAACTGGTTTTTATCTTGAGAATAAACAAAGTGAATACGTTTAGGTTTTTAAATTTTCAAGTTATGGGTACTCACGGAAAAATTCTTTGCTTGGTTGGCTGGTAGTTGAAGCAAGACCTCCAGTTTGTCTGTGCTGACTCAGCTGTGGTTCATTCTGAATGATGAAAACTTCTGATGTGATTGGCTGCCTCTGACCACTACTAGATTGCTGAATCCTGACGTTATGGCTGATAGTTGCAGATTGAGTCCTCGTAGATTGAGGTCTTTGATTAGGTGGTGGTTCGTTTCTTGTTGTCGACTGCAATAATGATGTGCCGTATCTAGACACTGTTGTTGAAGTACGATTGGTGTGAGAGATCAAGGAAGGGCTATGTGGTTCGGAAACCCTCTGATTTAGTTTAAGAGTGTTGGGTGAGTAATGGTAGCCAGGACCAGCAGGACAAATCTCCTTAAATTCAACTGTGGACATAGATTGTATATTAGTAGAAAATTAAAGCAAACTGCGGTATGATCTTGAAGTTCTGAGAAAATAATTGAAGTAGTAATTCCATTGGCTTTGGAATTTTCCATTGGAAATTTTGGACCGTTATAACTCCTAAACATTCCAAGCTACATGCACAGCTTTCAGACGATTCCAAACCAAGCTTTATATTTTTGCACTGAGCAAACTTATGATTTTCTCATAGAGAATGATTAAAAATCCAAATAATTACGCCCATACTCTAAGATTGGAATGTTCATGATTCAAACTCCAAATGTCAAATCTCTCTCTCTCTCTCTCTCTCTCTCTCTTTCTCTCTCTCTCTCTCTCTCTCTCTCTCACACACACACACACACAGCCACACACCCATCAACACACCCACACACACACACACACACACACACACACACACACACACACACACACACACACACACACACACACATATAACTGTGTGCACATGGCCTGAAGCCCCTGTACTCTCTCACACTCTGTCAATGTACCAGTAACACACACTCTCACTTATTTATTATTATAAATATAAATCTACCTACAACACACATACACACCCTCTCTGCATTTCTTTTTATATATCTACCTTTATCACTCTCTCACTTTATTTAATTGTGAGAATATTATGTAATTCCATATGTCTTTCTACAGGTATCACTCCATTTGTCATCTACCTTTCAACCAGTAACTGTCAATCCATTTTCTTTCTTTCTTTCTTTCAATAACATCAAAGTTTGATATAAAGAACTTTGTTAATTTAGTTTTTTTTATTTGTTGGTCAAGCTTCTGTGTCTTTCCTTATGATGTGTAATATCAAACCTGACTATAGAACCAAATATAACAAACTGGGTCAACTAAATATTAAACACTGTTTCAATGAAATAAAAATAAAGTGACTCACCAGATCCAAAATAAGGGCACGCCTCACACTTCCTTCCCCAGGCTTTGCCGACGCGACTGCAGCAGCAAATCTGCTTGGTGATGTTCTTCAGAATGGGCAAAGAGCAGACGCTCTGAGAGACAACACGGAAACACTGATCCTTCTCGTCTGAAATGACTCTCTGGGCTGTGTAACGAGGGAAAGAAAGTCACAACACTGCATAAAGGCAAAACAATAGCAATCAAGCATGAAAGACTGAGTGAACAAAGACATGGATTCAAACATGCAGCATTCTCCTCATGCCAGGCTATTATGATTTAGAAAATTGACCATTGTTTTTATTGATTATCAGCCTGATCACTGGACTTGCACCTAATGTGTGCTGCCAATGGACAATTCTGCACATTTCCCTTTAGCAAGTTTCTATGCTTTATTCTATATAATAAAACCCCAAATTGTTATTGTTATTGTTGGTGACAACCAACACAGCTAGAGAAAAAAAATAAATAAATAGCTGGCACAACATTATTAAAAACACATGCATGCACATGCATGAAAGCACAGGCACACAACAAACATACCTACCGCTATCCATATATAAGACGCTTTAACAACATTCCAAAAAAAACACTGATGCTCCCAACCGTGCAGTTAAAAAAAAAAAAAAAAAAAAAAAAAAAAAAAAGGAGCACAAATTGTGTAAAGGTCAGAGGTCAAAGGCATCAGGAAAGCACAAGACCACAGCAGCACAGCGACAGTATCGCACAGCCATCATTTAGCATTTCAACACTCGAAACATTCAACACTTCTGTCTGTCTCTTCTGATATTCATCTCTGTCTTGGATTCAAGAGTATGTGACATTTCTAAAAATAATATACTGAGGCACATCCAGAAGTCTGAGTGCACTACTACTGAGCATTACTACTATTCATTATTTAAATAAAAATTTTATTGGTCACTGCACAACTATACATGTGCAATGTGCAGTGAGATGCTTATTAAACAAATAATTGATTAATTTATTTATTTTATTTGCTTAAAAATCTCCCTAAATATTCCCTAAACCAGAACTGCCATAAAACCAAAAATCGAAACATTTAAAACACACCTACTATATAATACCACAAAGCTGTACATTTTATTTACTATACATTTTATTTATTTGTTATTTATTATTTAGTTATTTATGTAACAGAACAGTTCTATCTATGATTCAGACATTTACTTTTAATGTGGTCATTATAATAAATTTTTTTTTTATAGTAACTAATTATGTGTGAGTACTTGCATGGATCTACATAATCTGTAAATAAATAGAGAAATGGTTATTAAATATTATTAACTAATTAATGAATGTATCCTTGTACTAATATATATATATATATATATATATATATATATATATATATATATATATATATATATATATATATATATATATATATATATATATATATATATATATAGTACAGACCAAAGGTTTATATATATTATATATACAGTACAGACCAAAAGTTTATATATATATTATATATACAGTACAGACCAAAAGTTTATATATATATTATATATACAGTACAGACCAAAAGTTTATATATATATTATATATACAGTACAGACCAAAAGTTTATATATATATTATATATACAGTACAGACCAAAAGTTTATATATATATATTATATATACAGTACAGACCAAAAGTTTGGACACACCTTCTCATTCAAAGAGTTTTCTTTATTTTCATGACTATGAAAATTGTAGAGTCACACTGAAGGCATCAAAACTATGAATTAACACATGTGGAATTATATACATAACAAAAAAGTGAACTGAAAATATGTCATATTGTAGGTTCTTCAAAGTAGGAATCAAGAGAATGCCAAGAGTGTGTGTGAATATCACATATTTTCAGTTGTTTCACACTTTTTTGTTATGTATATAATTATATGTATATATATATATATATTCCTTACTTACAGTACACTCAGTAAAGTAAGGTTTTGTGCCAAACATCATAGGTCCTAGTCAGTAAAGTCAGTCAGTAAAGGGTTTTTTATCTATTAAAATATAATATAATTATAATTAATATTATTATATAATAAATATAATAATTCTTATTTTGTTTTGAATTCTTTAATTTCACAATCTTGCAAATTATTTTTAATGGTGAATAAATATGTATTGTTGCGCATGTATTCTTTTTTTTATTTAGTTGAAGTATCCTTTTACTTTCTTACCTTCTTTTTTACTTTCTTTTTTTAACCTTCATGCATTTTGTTGTTTGACTAGATTAGCTTGTATCTCATAAGATATAAAAACACAAAATGTTAAATGTAGCTTTTTTTTTTTTTTTTTCAATTGATTACAGCTTACAACAGCAGTTACTGTATGTACTGTTAATGTACAGTATTAAACTTAAAATTAGCCCAAAAAGCTGGTATAGATATATCCGAAATAATTACTTTTTCAACAGCACGTAAAAGGTAATCTTTATTTTTGGGGATATTACCGAGTTTTAATTCATACTGCACTGTTCACCTGTTCACTGTTCACAATTTAGTTTTTTGTTTATTTGGAAACTCTGGTTACTTTGGTATTTCGTATATACACATTATATTATTATTATTATTTATTTACATACTTTCAATAGCTGCTTTATTCTTGTAAGGATGCTAAAATGTTTTAAACAAATTAAATTTTTTTTAGCAATTTTATAATTAGTGTATTCAATTCAGTATATTTAAACATATAACATTTTTAAGTCATTTATATCACCCTTGTAGTTTTATTATAACAATTAATTCTGTCTAGATCATTAAATAATTCTCTGCAGTACTCACCATTACATATTTAAATATTAAAAATACATACGCTAAAACCAAACTTTACTTTTATTTTAAAATGAAATATTTATAACCTTAGAAATGAAAGCAGTTCTTTTTGTTAGTGATGTCAGACCTCTGAACCTGATCCTCTTTATTGCTTTGTAACTGTAACAGACTCTTCAGTTTTGCCATCATTCCAGCATTTACTTACAGATACAGATGCCACGTGAGGCGTCCAATAAGAAACCAGGTTTGCAAACACAGCTGTAGCTCCCGCGGGTGTTCACACACTTCCCGTTCTCACAGAAACCCTGCTGCGCACACTCGTTAATATCTACACCAAGGGAGGAAGATTACAGGTAGGTGTGTGGGCGTGTGCATGGGTGTGTCTTTGGGTGTCACAATTATTTCCATCCAAATGGTTTTAGGTAAAATTGCTCATAAATATAGAAGCAGAAAAACAAACACATTCCTATGTTGCAAATGCTGCATTAAAGTGTTTCCTCCTGTTTAATGGTATGGATATACATTCTTATAAATATGCACATACTATACACAAGCAGTGTGTGGTATAAGTCATACAAAAAAGTGCATACATGCTTTTTCCTATCAAGTTCCTGTGCTTTTACATTTACAGCTGGAGCTGGTTGTGTATGCATTAAAGGTTTAGGGGATGGTACTGTCCTTAGCATGCCCAAGGCCATGGGACAGCTCCATGACTTAAGAAAGAGGGGCCCTTTGAGAGGATTCCACACTAACATCATAAACAGGACCAGGTGCTGGTTGTCTTTGAACTTACAGTATATACTATTATGCTTGAGAATGTGATGTCATGAAAGGCTTAGGAATGTGATGCTGTTTTTTGACTCATGCCTCCACTACCTACCACATACCAGTGATGCCACTGACAGCTCAAGGACACTCAGGACAATTTCTTTATATGTTTTCCTCATTTGCCAGCATGCTGCAATATTTTAAGGGAGTAGTAACACTTTACTGCATGCCAAGGACCAAATCCTGTCTCTGTGAAATTGATTGATATATGCAATAGCACTATAAAACTTTTAAAAGTTATACCTTAGTTTTAAAAACAGCAATAAATGATTTGTAATATAGATTTCACAGTTTGAAACCAATTGTTCCAGTTGAACATGTTTATTTTTGCCATATTTATGTCAATACACAAGTGTACTCCAATGTTAAAATGTTTCCACTTTCAACCAAAAGTACAAAATCATGCCAACAAAGGAACAATTTCAGAAGAAGATCAGCTGGACCATTTTTTATCCATATGCTATTCAACGTGTGGGCTGAGCAAAGATTCCCTTTTACATTGAGCTAGAGTTTTTTTTTATATATTTTCTAAGTTTTTTTTTATTTGTTTTTCACTTCATTTGTGTAGCTATTTTAATTCCATATTTAATTTACTTTGGTTTTATTTGAACCTTTCTGGTTTAAAAGGAGTCTGTAGATTTTTATATCTTCGTTATGCACATTTCAATAAGCAGTTACTGTACTTTTTCTATTGAGGTCAATGAGGGCACTCTAACTTAAGTTAATGGACACTGGTTTGAATTACGGCTGTGTGATTCTATCACATTACAACCATGTAAATCTATGTAGAAACTGCCAATGGGTTTTGATTGACATGAACTGTTCAAAGAGCAGGCCCTGGAGGCACCAGCTATAAAAAAAAAAGAAAATTTAAGAGGAAGTACCTAACATATTTGTCATTACTCCACTCCACGTAAAATAAAAATCTAACCTTTCCAATATGGTGAAACAATCCTATTAGGTAGCTTGTTGACAATTTCCAAGTTGGCATTATTAAAATTATTATAAAACTCAAAAACAATGGAGATGGACTCTAATTCATATAAACTGTTGGCTAAAAAGGGTATGAGCTGCAATTGCAATGAACAGTTTTATAGTCAAGGGGGACATCAGTAAATAGATAACAACCTCAACAATGATGAAACTATAATGCAGTGGTCCCCAACCATTTTTGCACCACGTACCAATTGACCAACGGACGGGTGCTGGTCTGCGGCCCGGGTGGTTGGGGACCACTGCTATAATGAATGGATATTTAGTGGGACTTATTTAGAAACACTAAAGTGTTTACTCAATATATATTTATTTTTGTAAAGCTGCTTTTGGATTGAATTGAATTGAATTAAATTGTACATTGAAACTAACCTACACTAAACTTAAAACCCTTATTTAATACATCTTTTATAGTTATATAATAATAAAGTTGAGAGTCAGAATGAACGTGGACACACACACATGCACGCACACACACACACACACATGCACACACACGCACACGCACGCACACGCACGCACACGCACACACACAAATCACACACATGCACAGAGCAGGCTTTTTCTTTGAATCTCTCTTGGTAGTAAACTGTTCTCTGAGGCACAGAGAGTCACAGACATTTTGTCTCCATCTCAGTGATAAGCCGCAACCCCCGACATCCCTACCCCTCCACACACACACACACACACACACACACACACACACACACACACACACACACACACACACACACACACACACCTCAGTACCAGATTGTGTGACATCACTTATCTGATTGGCATGGAATATCACACACAGATAATTAAACCACCTACAAAATTTCTGCACTACATTAGCAAATACACACACACAGGCACAGACACACGCACACAAACACACACACACACACACACACACACACACACACACACACACACACACACACACACACACACACAATCAAATGCATGCATGCACGCACACAAAGTAAATTACTAGTAGCATATATGAGTAGCATAATTCCAATTATACCAGTCCTCTATACTTCAGATGATCTTCTTATAGTTTAATCTTCTTCTTCAACAGGATGAACAAAATGTCAGCAATGTAGCAGAGGTGAAGATTTAAATCCAGTAAAACTAACACAAAATATTACAAAAAGAGGTAAATCATTTATAGCCTTCAATAATAGTAATTAGTAATTCTCATAGTAATAATTTTTATTTCTGTATAAAACTATGCTATTATAAGGGGGAGTGGTGGCTCCAGCGGTTAAGGCGCTGGGTTGCCGATCGGAAGGTCTGGGGTTCAAGCCCCGGTTTCGCCAGGCTGCCACTCTTGGGCCCTTGAGCAAGGCCCTTAACCCTTTATGCTCCAGGGGTCCCTTACGAGGGAAATATCAAGGTCCGTGACGTGGGGCCACCTTCCCGTGGGCTCACCACCTGCAGGAGGGACCGTAAGGGACGGTGCTGTGAGGATTGGGCAGCAGTCGAAGGCGGGGGCCTGCTTAGACTGCTGCCCCCGCGACCCGGATTATGGATAAGTGGGAGAAAATGCTATTCAACATTTAAAGTTTGGCATACGCCATTTTTGCCAAAGTTTGGCAACGTTTGGCATACGCCATTAACCAGAATGACTTCTGAGACAAATGAGGGCCCCAGAAGTGGTAGCTGAGTGGAGCTAGGCTTCAAACTCAAGACCTGCTGATCACAAGGCCAACAGCTAAAACTTCCAACATTATTCAACATTCCCATCATCTTTTCCACATCTTTTGGATTAATGTTCTTAGGCAATATTACTTATTTTCATTTTTTAACATATTTAAAAAAGATTTAAGAAATTCTGAACCAGCAATTTGAGTGTAATTGTAACTGTTCTAAAAACATTATAGAAAAATGCATCATGTCCAATAGTGCAGGAATTTATCTATTACAGTATGTATTTGATATAAATGCTGCACAACTTGAGTTCTGCTTCCTTATCTCCTTTTATTTAAAAAATAAATAAAGTTCTTATATCTAATTGTCTGAGACGAGTTCACATAAGTGAAATGTATCAATGCTGATAAACTCAAAGTTTAGCACCTTGGAATGCTTCTTGTTCAATTTAACTGACCAGAACCCAGAAATACACACTATAAGGGGTAAAAGTATTGGGACACCTGACTTTTCCAGCTAGATTTGTTTCTTCACAAAGTTAAAGACAAACAATCGTATAAAATGTATTGAGTGCATTAGGGTTGAAGTGGAAGATCTACTATGGAGCTCTGACCTCAACCCTGTTGAACACCTTTGGGATGGATTGGCAAGCTGATTGCACCCCAGGCCTCCTCATCCTACATTAGGACCTGACTTTACTAATGCCCTTGTGGCTGAATGAGCACAAATCTCCACAAGCACACTTACCAGAAGAGTGGATGTTATAACAGCAAATTGGAACTAAATGTTGAATGGAATGTTCAGAATGCAAATCTTATAGTCAGGGGTCCACATATAGTACTTTGTCCATATAGTGTAAATTTAAAAGATCCATCAGACTCATTGGTAGCCTGATGGCTAGTTGGCTAGCTGTTTCACAATGATTTTGTAGTTGATGTAAAATTTACAATGTATGCAAACCTGTAACTGCACCACAACGACACACTTTTGTTTTGTTTTTTTCTGAATTTCTTTCAAACTTGCCATTGGTCTCTTTAGTATAAAAATGGTCCATTATGTTGCTTAGCAACCAAAGCTTACAGTTTTTGCAAATGTGATTAATAACAAATTAAAATAATAATTAAATCCTGAATAATATTGTTAATGAATGACATTGTTGGATGATTTAGTCACATTGTGACTAAATACACCCTTACCTGTAATAAAATCACACTAATAAAACACCCTTCTGTGGCTTTATTCAGTTGCATTATAGTTCAACCACAAATTATATTGTCCTTAACAAGCACAACAATTAAAGACACATTCCATGATAATTATTAATGTTTACTGTACATACCCACACACTGTGTACCATTAACCCTCTCAAAACCATGCGGACAGCTTTTCTCTCCATTCGTGCTACTTCCTGTGAAGAAACACATTGACACAAATTTATTGTTGAATCATAGGCCAAGATTTTATTTCTTCAGTTTCATTTTGTAAAAAATTACAGTTATGTCCTACGATTTACCCTTGAGACACAAGACCTCTTCAGTGGTCTGACAAAATGCTGGCAAAATACAGGCATGTTGTCATCACAGCAGCACTGAGCTCAGTAACCTCCACCAAATATAAATGTCAATTTAAATTAAAGATCATTTCACACACAAACCAAACCTCCAGCAATGGATTTAGCAAGAAGTTCAATAGACTGGGTATGCAACAGAAGTTTCTGAATGAAATGTTCAGTTTGACTCCATTGTGACATTAAAACTGACACTGACACAAATTTTATAAAGTAAGTAGACACGATAATGTGGTTGACAAAAGTACACAAAGCATGTACATGAGTTAAAGAGGAGATACACTATGTAAAATATTACTCCATTAAAAGTAAATGTGATCCCTTAAAAAAAATTCACTTGAGTAAAAGTAAAAAGTATTTGCCTTCAAATATACTAAAGTACTCAAAGTATCTCTCTCTGTCTGAACTTAAAGTCTCCCAAAATGGAAAAACTTTAGTAAAGTAGAGTTGCTCAAGGGATCAGCAGTGGTAGCATGGTGGTGCAGGGAGAGTTGAACTAACGACCTTCTATTCAGAAGGCCAACGGCTTGACCAGTGATCTACTTTTCTTCATAGTACCTAACAGCTAATGTTCCAACTTGTGCTCAAGAGTGTAAAGCCAGTTATGTACTGTAGTTTTCAAGATTGAGTACAGCATTTAGTAGTTAAAAAACAGATACACAATGCTACCTTTGACAACAATGGCAATAAATGGTAAAAAAAGAGACGTTGTTCTGAGGGCTTAACGTGAGTCAAAAATTTCTTTTATACCAAAATGATCCATCATCAATATTAGAGTTATAAATTAAAGAATGACATTTGTGAAAATGTGGTGGTGTCATTGACATTAGTTCTGGGTGAATAATGATTTTAAACAAAAGATTATTGCTCTTAATGTCAGGCTTTTGGCTTCAGTATCTATGTAATGAGCAACAAAACTATATTTTCCCCCAATTCTTCGAAACAGAAAGTTGACGAAAACACTTCTAGACAGACATCAAAGACATTTCATGCTGGTTTTGTAAATGAATAAGATTATTTCTCTGAGGGTTTAAGATCGATCCTTCTCCCCCTTTACGTGCAACTGTATTAAATTGAAAATCTCTAGGTATAATTTATAGAATGTTACATAAACAATAATCTATCCAAGCTGTGCTTAGCACTGACAATGTAGCTATGTTCCTAATATTATGTTTTGTGGCATACAGTCAACAGCTGTTCATTTTTGTGCAAAGACATCATACATCATACATTATAATCAGTGTTCACGTTACAGAGGATCTTAGGAGAGTTGAACTCTGTTAGCTGCTGCAAGGTGGATCCACACAGTTTACTCTATTGGGAAGAATATCATGTTTTTAAGTAGCTACACATATTTTTCTGGTGTAATCAGCCTTAGGCGGGAGGGCCTTAGAGGAAAATTAAATTGTTGTTCTTCCATCAACATACTTGAATAATCAAGTAAAACCTCAAAAAAGCCATCGGTGCCTCTGGCTTTGAGTAGCTTAAGTATTTATATACAAAAAAATGTAGTCAATTTTTATTACCGATTTAGTTTTGATAGCAATGAATAGAACTATTCTAAAGGTGACGCATTTCAGTAGAAGGTGATAGAGGCATTATTGAGATCTATGCTTAATACTGTTAAAGCATCTCTAGCCCCTGGAAATAATAATAAAAGAAAAACATCCTTCATTTCAGTGATATCCAAGAGCTCATCTAGCTTAAATATTATTTCATTATTTCCTGCATATTCCAATATGTGGTTACTTATTTTGTTTTTGTGAATCATTTTGAACAATGCAAGAGGAAAATGATGTTGATGTCCATCCATCCATCCATCCATCCATCCATCCATCCATCCATCCATCCATCCATCCATCCATCCACTCTACACATCGTTCACTTAATGTTGAAGTTTTTTGAACTGTGAACTTAAAATTTGTAGTTTATACATATATATATACACACACACAAAAGTGAAGTGAAACACAATGTTTAATATAATGTCAAAACTTGTCACAAACTTTGTGTCTGTATATAGAATGGAACTCAGATGGTTTAGATTGCAGTGTGTATTGTAAGTTGCACTAAACCTCAAAGCAGAACATCATGATCAAAATTTAAAAGCTCTACTAAAGGCTTCCAAGTTCTCATAGTGTCAGTGCATTAGTCAGAGGACCGTTGGGTCAGACTTCATAAAACATGATGTTCTTGCTTAATCGTGCTGGCCCAGCCTGAGCATTGTGCAAAGGAGAATTGTGCAACTACATGGTTAA
Source organism: Silurus aristotelis (assembly GCF_946808225.1). Lineage (NCBI taxonomy): Eukaryota > Metazoa > Chordata > Actinopteri > Siluriformes > Siluridae > Silurus > Silurus aristotelis. The sequence goes on from NC_139583.1 coordinate 20,634,828, forward strand.
CATTATCAGTGTCAACAGAATGCTCCTGTACATGTTCCTACCAATGTGCAACTTAGAGTTAATTAATATGAAGAAGCCTAAAAGAAACTGTATGGAAGTTCTTCCCATGATCAAGGATCCTCCTGATATATATATATATATATATATATATATATATATATATATATATATATGCACAGCCACATAGTAAACAATTAACCGGTCTGTTTAACGTCACTTCAGCATCAAAGACACCTAATGTGGATCAGGTGCTCCTGCCCTTTAAATTTGCTTTTCTATTTCTGATTATTTATTAAATACATTCTGTGACGGTCAAAGACCTGAAGACTTAAAGAATAAAGAACACAAAGTGAAAAGTGATAGACGAAACACTGGCACACCTCCATGTTTCGCCAAGAAATCTGCCTAGATGAACTTCTTGTTGAGAGGAAGAACACCATTTTCTCATCTCTCCATAAACTTTTCAGCAAAAAATTCATTTCATTGTCTGAACTTCATTGTCAGAAGACTGACCAGACCTGGAAAAAAAATGCCTATACTTTTAATGTGGTGTAAAAACTGTCCATAGCAGCATAGGAGAGCATTGATGCTGTAAATACATTCAATGTCTTTATTCCCTAATCAATCTACTTTTATCTATGGTGATACCTTATGAAGACAGATATTTTCATTCTTAAGCATTCATCACCACCAGAGTCGCAAGCACCGTCTTCAATTTCAGGACATTGTATGTAACTATTACCAACCCAGTGGAGACATCTTGAAATTCTCCTTCTCCTCTGACAAGAGTTAGAACATACATGTAGGTGTGTTCATAGTAGGGCTGTAGCTATTGATTATTTAAATAATCGAGTATTCTACCGATTATCCCAACAATTAATCGAGTGATCAGGTAAGAAGTGCTTTTTCTTTATTAAAGAGCAATACTAAATAGTAAAGAAAAAATAAGATGGGTCTCATAAAATGAACAAGTAATTTTTTAATTTGTTTCCTTTTTAGAAAGAAGAATATCTGTGAAAACTAAACCTATTTAGTGCATACAAATACAATGTAAATACAAATATATAATTTCAAAAATCAAAAAATGTATATCAATTTCAGATTACTCGAGCCATTTATTTAAAGAATACACTGTATTGTGTTTTCTTTATGTTTTAGTTTGAAATGATCCCAAACTTTGGAACCTTTCTGTCACTTTTTATTTGCCTGAATCCTATGAAAGCCCAAGTCTGTCACCTAAAAAACAAAGTTTGCCTAATTCTGACTTTTTTCTTGCAATTTTCTCATAATTCTGACTTGTTCTGATTTGTTTTTGTTCTGTCTTCTCCAGTGCTGATTGTTAGAGTTCTCTTCAGATATTTGAGTCTATGGTTTTATTTTCAATGTGTAAAGCTTTCTGGCACTGCAGAGGGGGGTGATGTTGCCCACTTGGAATTGCAAGCAGTTAAGTCGGAATTGAGAGAAAAAAGTCAGAATTGAGAGAAAAAGAAGTCGAAAACAGGCTTCTCCTCGCCCTTCATTGTTATCTCCCCATTCTGCTATTTCTCATTCTGCAGAGTCTTTTGTGTTTACCTGTCCAAAACGATCCAGATTTTAGCTTATGGTGTGTCAGTAATAATGGTCCGTGAGGAAACACAGTGTTCTGTATATAGTTAAATGAACTAAACAAAGCATCGAGGCAAATAATTTGCTTCAATTAGTTTTTTTGTATTTAAATTACTCACGTTACTCAATGAATTGTTTAACTCCTAGTTAATAGATGTGAACCTGAGTAGTGGTGGCAATGACTGGGTTTTCTCATATTTGCCCATCACACAAACCTAAAATATGCTTTGTTCTCCAGACTTTATCATGCAGGATCATACAGTCCAGGCTCAAAAGCACTCGAAAGAAACACACAAAAAACAGATGCACTTTATTTTACGTATTCTGCTTGTTCTATTCCAGAACCCTTAAAACCCCACAAGACAGGACAAATGTACCTCATAATGTACCTCAACATTCACGTATTGTCATGCTAATCATGCTAAACTCTGACCCAAAGGCTATTAGAATCTGTATATCCAAGAGTGACTAAGGTTCAGGAACTGGTCCAAAGCATCCATTAGTGGGTATCCATGGTAAATGATATTCATCATTTTGCAAAACTATGTTTTTAAAAAGTTTCAGGTTATCATGCCTATGTTAATGGCCAAGCTGAAAAAGCTAATCTAAAAGGTAAAAGGAAAAAGGTATTTTGCACTGAACACCCTGTGGAAAGGATTTTTCCCCCTTATGAATTAGTAAATTGACTTAAAAAACCTGCATCCACTCAGCCGCTTGACATCTGCTATCTGTTTTTCTCTGCTTCTATTCTTCAATTAATGCGTAATAATATTTCATCATTCTGCTAATATGTGATGACAGTCAGTCACAAATGTGTGCTGTCCTCCCAAATAAATCACCAAATATCAGCTATCTTATTAAGAGTCTTGGCTAGTACTCTTTAGATACAGCTAAGCAGACTAGCAATATTAAACCCATACAGAGCTTAAAAGTACAAAGGTAATGGCTTGCTTAGACAATGTTGCTTAGCTAATCACTTGAAATCTCGTGAAATTAAAAACATTCTGGTTTTTAGCAGTACATGAAGCATAAGTAGGAAAGAAAGTATGCCTGCAATTTGGTTATTAAAATGTAGGGACAATCCATTTACTGGAATGTTTTTTGGAAGGTAAAAGCAAACCAGGGAATAGGGAGGAAGCCCATGAATAAAGAAAGACATTCAAAACTTTCCACAGACAGTAACTCAAGCTGAAATAAACTGGAACCATGGAGCTGGAAGTCAGTAAAGCTTCCTACTGCTGCACAAGCATGATGCTTGACTATATATGTGCTTTGGCAAAAACACATCTCTTCTTTAATCAACTTGATGCATTTGGCTTTCAGTTGTCGACATTACAATGGTATGTAGGCCTGAAGTGTACAGATATTTACTCAAATTTATTTATAAGCATCACAGGATCTATTTGTCTCATATTACCAAAATTGAGAAAAAGCCTTTTTGGACATTTGAGATGCTTCTAATTTTCAGCTAAGAACTGTCTCAAAGAATCAGCCCATTTGTAAAGGACACAGCACTAGCAGGGGTCATCTGTCAAATCAGGACACCACAAACAATAGTAAAATCTATTATATATAATCAGCAGCTGATTTTGCATGCAAACACAAACACAAAAACAAGGTATAGATAACACAATAGTATAGCTGCTATGTGCAGTAATTCACAAAAATGAGATACTCACATTTCAGCAACCATTTTAGTATATCTTCTCAAGGGACTATACTATAGAAATTAAACTTGGATAAATATTAGAGAAGCCTTCAGAAGCCTCTTCTGAAGCTGGCTTACGAAAAAGCCTGCAAAAAAGTTAATGAAATTGGTTGAGGAGTACCAAAGAATTTGTGTCTTGCCTACAGTCAAGCATTGTGGTGGTAGTATCATGGTATAGGACTGCATTAGTGCTGCTGTTACTGGGGAGCTACAGTTTATTGGGAGAAACGTGGATTCCAATATGTACTGTTACATTCTGATGCCCTGACTTCAGAAACTGGGCCAAACGGCATATTCCAACATAATAACAAACACCAAGATGACAATTGCCTTGCTGAATGTGAAGATGATTGAGTGTCCAAGTATGTCTAAAAACCTAAACAGTATTGAGCACCTGCGGGACATCCTTATGTGGGAGCAGGAAAATTGTCATTATGGAAGAGTGAGTGGAAGAGGATCCCAGCAACAACTTGTGTAGATCTGGCAAATTCCATGCTCAGGAGGATTAATGCAGTGCTGGATAACAATGGTGCTTGACACTTTGCACACTTTGACATGTTCACTTAGGGTTTACTTACTTTTGTTGCCAGATATTTAGACAATAATGGCTGTATGAGCACAGTAAATCTATACTGCTATAGAAGCTGCACACTGACTATTCTAAAGTATATCCAATTTTCCTTTCTAAAATATTGTCCCTTAAGAACATATAATAAAAAGGTGCTGAAATGTGAGGGGTGTACTCACTTTTGTAAGTGTATATATTTACACCAACCAGGCATACTATTATGACCTTATAACATTATATTATTATGAGTGAATAACACTGATTATCTGATTATCTAAGTGAATATTTTGTTCAACAAATTGATGCGTTAGAAGCAAGAGAAATGGCCAAGCGTAAAGATTTCAGCTAGTTTAACAAGGGCCAAATTGTGATGGCTATGGTCAGAGCATATCCAAAACTGCAGCTCTTGTGTGGTGTTCCAAAAGTGTTCCAAAGAAGGAACAGTGGTGAACACAGGGTCATGGGCAGCCAAGACAAATTGATGTAAGTGGGGAGTGAAGGCTGGCCCATGTTGTCCTATCCAACAAATGAGCTACCTTAGCTTACATTGCTGAAGAAGTAAATGCTGTTAATGCTCAATGGATCAGGACTGTTTTGGCATCAAAAGAGGACCAGCACAATATTAGGCGTAATCATAACATCATAATGTTATGCCTGATCAAACACTTAGGCTACTTATGACACCGGGCCCTAACATCCAGACTCCATCATCAGGCTCCTCAACACACAGAACTGAACTGAAATTCAGCTAACTCTTAACACACACACACACACACACACACACACACACACACACACACACACACACACACACACACACACACACACACACACACTCACACACTCAAATGTTACAAACCTAAACTCAAACTCACACTCAGTACTCATTTCATCATATAATTATATTATAACTGTTTACATGCTGTATTTGCACACCTCTCAATTGCTGCATTGCTGTTTTGCAAAACATTGTGTTTACACATACACCTCTTTATAATTTTCTTTTTTGCACATTGTACTGTATGACACATTATTTAGTAGGTATACTGGATGGCGCTATTTTGTGCATTTGTGTATCTGTCCTACACTGTCATGTTTTGTCTTTTGTCTTGCACTGTTTGCACTAGGTCGCACACGATGCACTTTACTGTATGTGACCAGGACGACCTACTTTAGTTGTTAGCTCTGTGTTCTGTTATGTAGCTCTGTGTTGTGTAATGTAGCTCTAAGCTGTTTTATGTAACACCAAGGTTCAAGGTACTATTTCACTTTGTACTGGGTCAGCTATGTATGGTTGAAATGACAATAAAAGCTTCTTGACTTGACTTGACTTAATCATAAAGTTATGACTGGTAGTTGTATGTATATATGAATACAGATGTTTTGTGAGGATAATACAAAACCTCACTAATATCAAAAAGTTGGATAAAAATGCTTTAATGACAATTGTATAAATTGTATAAATAATGTACATAGCTGTCCTAGTCATACCTGTTGAAGGGCAGAGTGTACAGTCCTTTATTCCCCATGCTATACCATTTCTCTTGCAGCATGTTTCCTGGCTGTGGAGGCCAGGCAGTGGAGAACTGCACTGTGGAAGACAAAACAATAAAGATTCATTAGGACCACCTACACTAGCATATTCAAGAAATGAGACCAGGTTCTTAAGATATTGTTATTCGTATAGATATTACACATTACATGAGTGCACATGTTGGTCACTGAGCAAAGTTTACAGTCTGCTTTGTTTTGATTAATATAAATAAATCAGAGGAAAAATATACACAGATCTCCGATGTGCATGCCATGTTGTACATGAACGTACACTAGGCTTACATTACATACTAGCACATGGCACCAGATGTTGGAACTGGAGCAACTGTTTATTACATCCTTAATTCCCAAAATGTTAGGACACGATTCAAAACTTAAATAAAAACATTTTATCTAAAATAGAACATAGAAAATAGCAAATGTTTAAACAGAGGAAATTTACAATTTTAAGTAAAAAAAATAGTCATTTTGGATGCAACACATTTAAAAAAAAGTAAATGTTATCAAAATTATCAAAACAGTTGGAGAAACATTTTGTGACTAATTAGGTTAAATGAAACAGGTCAGTAAGAGAATTGGGTATAAATTGTGTATCTTAAAGAGACAAAGCCACTCAAAAGTAAAGATGGGCAGGGCTTCACCAATCTGTGTTTACAAATTGTGAAATAATTTTAGAATAATGTTCCTCAACATTAAATTGTAAAACAAGAAAAGCAGAATATCTCATTACTTACATTACAGATCACCAAAACTTCAGCAACTGGTTTCAGCAACTAAGCCTGGCCCTATCCCAACTTTTTTGAAACCTGTTGCAGCCATTAAAAATCTAAATTACCTTATTTTTCTCTTCAAAATTGTATATATATATATATATATATATATATATATATATATATACTCAGTTTAAACATTTGATATGTTTTTCTTTTGTTCCAAATAGAATTTGGATGTATGAGATTTGCAAATCTTTGCATTCTGTTTTTATTTACATTTTACACAGTGGTCCAACTTTTTGGGAATTGGGGTCATAGTTATATAAGCACAGTATCAACCTGATACCTGTATTGATGCCTCATTAAGTAAGGTTAGCTTTTTAGCTTTTAGAATGTCCATGAGGGTATATAACAAAACAGATCTGATCCTCTGTAACTGCATATCAAATACTATGCCATGTACTGTGTAGTGTATTATTTATCAAGTATTACACACAAACTGCATACTACTGCATACTAGGTTCTCCTAGTACCGATGGTGTATCTTGTTGTAGTGTTTAGTATGATAGCATGCAAGGCTTGCAACCCTAGCATTGTGCATATAATCTGGCCAAATCATCATCATACCACATTTTATACAATACACAAGATTTAATTAATTCCTTTTCATCTTATTTGTGTTATTAAACCAAACATATCTCGCCAGTTCTGTAATTATACCATGTATATGAATATGTCCAGTTGGCAAGTCTGACAATCTAAATTCATAAGGCATGATGTGTTTTCTACACTATTGCCTAACTTGTTAAATGTGGAGAGGCTGTGCAAGAGTGTGTGGTGTCTGTGTGTTGTGTACTTCTTACCTGGCCATTGCGAACTTCTCTGAAGCAATATTTAAACACAGAATCCTCTGTGTAGATAGAATCTCCCCTTAATGTTTGGGCCTGGACAAGAGCGGGTGGATCCTCTGCTCTGTCTGCCAGATACATACTGCGATGATCACTGTTGCCACTGGAACCTGAGAGTCTTGATGATCGAATCATGGTCTCCGAGCCTGAACTTGAAGTGACCTTCACCACCTGGTGGATCTTCACTCTTGCCTCAGGAGGGTGATGGACTCGAACTGTCACCATAGGAGATCCTAAATACATGAACACACAGCAGTCACACATGCATATACACACATAAACTTTATCACATTAATAAATACTGTACAATGCATACTGGAAAGTATTCACAGGGCTTCACTTTTTCCACATTTTGTTATGTTACAGCTTTATTCCAAAATGAATGAAATTCATTATTTAAAAAAATTCTACCTACAATACCCCATAATGACAACGTGAAAGAACTTTGTTTAAAATCTTTGCAAATTTATTAAAAATAAAAAATGAAAAAAAAATATTCATAAATATTCACAGCCTTTTTTAAACAGGTGCATTCTGTTTCCAGTAATCATCCTTGAAATGTTTCTACAAGTTGATTGGAGTCCACTTGTGGTATTTCAGTTGATTGGACATTATTTAGAAAGGCACACATCTGTCTATACAGTATAATGTCCCACAGTTAACAATACATGTAAGAGCACAAACCAAGCCATGAAGTTTAATTGATTGTCTGCAGACCTCTGAGACAGGATTGTATTAAGGCACAAATCTGGGGAAGGGTATAGAAACATTTTTGCAGCATTGAAGGTTCCAATGAACACAGTGGCCTCCATTATTCATAAATGGAAGAAGTTAGAAAGTTTGGATGTTTTTCAGCGGCAGGAACTGAAAGACTAGTCAGGATCGAGGTAAAGATAAATGCAGAAATGCACAGACACATCCTTGATGAAAACCTGTTACAGAGCACTCTGGACCTCAGACTAGAGTAACAGTTCATCTTCCAACAGGACAATGACCCTAAGCACACAGCCAAGATAACAATGGAATTTCTACGAAACAACTCTGTGAATGTCCTTGAGTGGCCCAGCCAAAGCCCAGACTTGAACCCAAATAAACATCTCTGGAGAGATCTGAAATGGCTGTGCACTGTCGCTCCTCATCAAACCTGATGGAGCTTGAGAGGTTCTGCAAAGATGAATGAGAGAAACTGGCCAAAAATAGGTGTGCTAAGCTTGTAGCATCATACTTAAAAAGACTTGAGGCTGTAATTGTTGCCAAAGGTGCTTTAACAAAGTATTGAGCAAAGGCTGTGAATACACAGTACATGTAACTTTTCTCACTTTTTATTTCAAACAAACTTTTTTCACATTGTCATTATGGCGTATTGTTTGTAGAACTCTGAGCTGAAAATGAACTTTATTTTCATCGAAAAATACTCCCTTAGTAGGAATAACAGCTTTACACACTCTTGACATCCAGACATTTAGTTTGTCCAAACCTACAGCTGAAACACTTTGAAATGATTCTTGTAAAACTTGCCAAAGGTGTCCTTGGCCAGTTGAATATTTATTTCTGACCTTGTGATCCAGTTTATCCCAGAGCAGTTCATAAGATTTAGGTGCTGTGATTTAAGCAATCCCATGATAGATTAAACTTCAGCCGACTGTTTTCTTTTCAAATAATGCTTACAGAGCTTGGACATATGCTTCGGGTGACTGTTTTGTTGTATGATAAAGTTGTTTCCAGTTATCCACAGTTTAGATGTTATTGAAATATGGAATGGTAGCCATATTGGTTCGGTATTCCTTTCACCCAGAATAAGTGCCCAACATTCCCTGCTTGAAAACGGCTCCAAACCTTCAAGCTTCCACCTCCATGTTTAAATGTGTGAGGCAGTCTGCTAACATCTTCTCTCCTGTTCTCTGTCTTACATAAGCTCTACTGTTAAACAAAAAATAAAATAAAATTAGGACTCATCTATCCACACAACTTTCTCCCAGTTTAATTTGTTTGTGTTTTTGCAGTTAACCTTATTTGTCGAAATAAACAAAAGGAACATGCATGTGTTTTAAAAACCATAAAAGGCTAGGGTTTCCAAACTTGTAGCAGGCCCTGTACTTTTACTTATTCCATAATAATAACTGTAACTCCTAGCTGTTTGCAAGACTGGTTTGCAAGTAGTAAAGCAAGTAGTGGACAATTCACAGCTCAAAAGATCAAATTTGTTTAGAACTATTTCATAACAGGGGAAAATGTAAGTGAATAATTGCTTTAAAACTAAAGAAAACCATCTAAGATTTAGTTTTTAAGATCAGCTTGAATAAATAAAATAAAGGTTATATCACAAACATTGCAGGAGAAAGCTAGCTCAGAACGAACACTGGTCACCAGAATCCTACAATCTTCTTAATGGATGCTGCCAATCATCCAATATCGTGATCTGCGTTTTCATTATTATTAAGAATTTAGTCTCATCCCTAGTATACCACATGTTTGTTGATATGAGCTGTTTAACAAAAAGATTTACAACACCAAATAGGCCATGACATCAACAGTGCTTCCCACACTGTATGCATGAGCCAAATATGTGAAAATAATGCAGTTGTGCAAGACTTTAGTGTTAACAACCCAGAGTCAAGAAATCCTTGAGCATGAGCATCAATGTGGTTTAGATTCAGAGATGTATTGCTGTAAAATGTAATGAGACGACCTGGGGAAGCAGAGCACCAAGTAGTGAACACTAGGGAAAGATTAAGCAGGAGATTAGAATGTAATAGAATCATTGCCTGTTCTCTTTAGCCATGTGGAGTTTGTTATGAGTGTGAGTGAGTGTGAAAGAGAGAGAGAGAGAGAGAGAGAGAGAGAGAGAGAGAGAGAGAGAGAGAGAGAGAGAGAGAGATTTTGTGTTAGGGGTATTGTGTTAGGGGTATCGCCTAGGGTATAGCCTAGTTATGAAATATTGCTTTTTAAAGATTTATCAGCGCATTAACCATAAACCAGTTAACTCCAAAAAAAATTTGAATGCGCAACAAGAAGTACTGCTTGATTGTTTTTCAAATTTAATAGGTCATGTAAAAATTTCATGAAATTGCAAAACTGGGACTCCAGTCTCAAAGAGCCAAATGATATGAAGCGGTGGTAGATTCCTCTCAATCTTTACTAATATTGTCTTTATCTTTTTTCCTCCTATGGAAACAGTAGATGAGTCAACTGATATGTTTATCTGCAATGTAAAAATTGTTGTTTTAAAATCTTTAATACAAAACCTTCTGAAAGCCCCAGACATTTACCACCTCTTACATTAGTAGTAACTCGCCTTGTTTGAATTTTCCTGACTGAAAAAAGGCACTGTCAAGATAAATTGAGTTAATATCATGTGATATGTCAGTGTATGTTTGTTTTAGCTGATGTTACACAAATAATAGTTTCTTAGGAATGCCTACAAAATTTAGTATCTTGCAGTTTTTGGGTCATAAGAGCCACCTGAGTTTTTTTTTTAAATATTACAGTCAAGGTCATCTTACACTAATAATAATGCTACTTCTGCATACACTAGAACAGTTTTCATATAGGTTTTCTTGTTATTGTACTGCAGGTACAGTAAGATGTATGTATTCTTTCACAATTAATTGAAGATATATTTAACAATTTTGTGGAATAATTAAAAAAATGAACGTAAACATCAACTTTCAATCAGCAACCTTTCTTTTTATTTACTTCACTAGCTCCAGTTCTGTACTCTGATAAAGTACACATCACAAGCCCAAATATTACTCTAAGAAATATTTTCCCTTTTATTTTGGTATAAATATTAAAAGTTGCAAGAACTATAATTATTTATGCATTCAATATTCCATCCTTTTTTATAATAACATTTTGTATAATTTTATTAACTTATTTATTTATGAATTAGGACATAAGATAAAAGAGTAGAAAAATTAATTAAATAATAATTAAATACATTTCCCAAAGTAAAAATATCTGAAAAGGTATAACTACTTTAACGCACTTGCCTACATTCACAACATAAAAGTAGGCAAGTTTCTTTTATAACTTTTTTTAACTGTAGAAATTTGCTTAATATTACATTGGATTAATTGTATTGTTTTATGATAGAAAGTTATATACTGAAATGGTTGGTAGCAGTAAATGTCCAAATTGTCAGAAAATGGGGTTTAAAAACAGTGTGTAAGAAGTGTGTGTGTGTCTCTGAGGAAAACGTTGGATTATTGTTTAATAACTGACTTTTATATTTAGTTGTAGATTAAGACACAGCCAGTCACAATCTCCATGTCAAATTCCAATCCATAGATTCTGGTCAATCAAGACACAGTTAGTTTACCTTACCATTAGTGAGGTTCTGCTGTCGATTCTGTAAAGGAAGGACGTACTCCGAATGCATCAGCCCCTGACTTGTTGCCCTTGAAGGTATCTTCTCAATCTCATTGACAGAGGAGAAAGATGAAGGTGCAGGGATATGGCAGAATTTTCCAGTAAAGTTCAAAGGACAGAGACATCGATCTTTCTGAATGCACACACCTCCATTTTTACACAACATGGGGCACAGAACTAAAGGAAAAGACACAGAGAGAAACTTAGATACATTTAATCGAATCAAAGTCAGTATGCTGAATGCACTTTTTGGACCTTTTATTAGTTACAGCTACATTAGATACAATCTGGATGTACATCATAGGTCTGCAACTCCAGCCTCTTTACCAGTATTTTATTTCAAACAATTCGAATGAAGTGTTATGTCTGCACCATAATACACTATTATCTGGTGATTCTTATATCTTCAATTTGTCTGTGAACTGTTTATTTGTTTTGTGTTTTTTTTCAAATATATTGACTAGCTAGAAATCATTAACTAAAAATTTGTTGACATAAAATCAAATTTTATGTGTGTAAAACATTGAACAATAAAACTGCCACAAAGCAGCTATGCAAAAATCCAGACAAACCCTTGATCCATAATAAGCAGGCCAGAGAACAGAAAAACAGAGGACAGTGTCTAAGAAAAACTCCCTGAGACACCATGAGGAAGGAACCAACCTTGAAAGGGAACAAATCTACTTCTTGTTGGCAATGGGCAGTGGAATTAACAAATATTGCTCTTCCATATTTCATTTCATTTATTTAATTTTATTACAATCATCACAGTTTTTAATATAAGGTTTACAATTCACCATATATGGTAAAAGACTTTAAAAAAAGTTTCCAACAGTGAGGTAGACATACTATTGCATATTGCTACAGTAGAACAGAACCAAAATTGTTTATTTGGAACATTTATGAGCATTGTATCGAAGCTATACATACAAAATATGTATGTACAACAAATATGTGGGATGGAAGAATGACAATTATCTTAGCATACATGTGATTGCTACTCTGTATGGACAAAGGTATTCGGACACCTGACCTTTCCAGCCATATGGGATTTTTCCCCAAACTGTCGCCACAAAAATGTAAGCACAATTGAATAGAAAGTCTCGATAGCATTACATTTTCCCTTCATTTCATGTAGGAGATCCAAACCTGTTCCATACAAAAGCCAGCTCCATAAAGATATGCTTGAAATGGGTTAAAGTGGAAGATCTCCTGCTATAAAGCTCCGACCTCAACCCTGTTGTACATTCTCTGGATAAATTATGCTGACTGCACACCAGGCCTCCACACCCCACATCAGTACCTGACTTTATTAACACACATGTGGTTGAATAAGCACAAATGTTATTGAACACACTCCAAAATCTAGTGGACCATCTTTCCAGAAGAGTGGGGTCTAAATATAGAATGGGATGTTCAAAAAGCACATGCAAATCTTATGTTCAGGTGTCCACAAATTTTTGTCCAAATAGTGTATCTTGAATATTGTCCTATTTGTTTAGGATTTCATATTATATTATTTCAGTAAACAAATATAAGATAATTAATCCTATTTCTGCACAGTTATATTCATTGCAAACTGATTTCAAGCTATTTGTACTCTATTCAGACTGAAACTAGTCTTTTTCTATTGACCAACTGTTTCATTTAAAGCATTTATTACTAAAAACAAAAAAATATCAAGTTTCAGTCTGAAAAGAGTACAAATAGCTTGAAATCAGTTTAATAATCTTTTTTATTTGTAATTTTATAATAGAAAATACCAGATACATTTGATTATATTTAAGATGTATTCTACATACAGAAGTTCAGGAACATTTTAAAGAAAAATTTAACTTCTTTTGACGTTCTATAAACTTTTAAACACAAAACTGTGTATTTAACAGTCGAAGAGACACCCCGTTGCTTCACTTACATATTATATCTATATCTTATTATCGAATTATCACTGAATGTGGTCTTTCATTAACACAGACTGCTACAAGCCAACCTTGTGAAATACTGAAAATTGCCATATTTGTTAAATTATAAAGATTTTATTTTTAGAAATGCATATGGATGGATAAAAACGCTGTGTTTGTCATTTTATTTGTATTCATAAAAACTAATTTAAAAAGATTTTAGTATTCCTTGTCTTTTAATTATGCATTCACTCTTGCATATGTACATCATCAAATATACCAACACACACACACACACACACACACACACACACACACACACACACACACACACACACACACACACACACACACACACACACACACACACACACATACACACATTAGGTAAAATCTTGGACATTTTCCAAAGTCCACAACTATCCATCAATTTTATGACTGATCTTTTTTTAGACCATACCTGGTTGTTCAAAGGTGTTCGTGTGTGTGTGTTTTCTCCAACACACATTTAAAGTTGGCCCAAGACTATTAGAGAAAATAAACTGATATGTGCATATGATTGTGTAGAAACCAAAGAGCCCAAGTTGTATCACACAGAATCACCAGAGGCACTACTTTACTCATGACATCACAATGATCTCATGCAGTTTAAGTAACAAGACCTCATTGTTTGCTGAGTCAGATCGGTCCTGCAATGTGTGCGTGTGTGTGCGTATGTGTGTGTATTTAATATTTGAAACTGAATTGTTTACTATTACTTATATATACTGTGCACATTTAATTACTCTGTATTAAATAGTCTGAGATTTGAATTTGATTAGATTGGAATTAAGTACAATCTTTCTGGTGACTTACTTACAATGAAAAGTTTTCACTGATGTGACCGATGCAGTCTGTTCATAAGCAATGAAAGCAATCCCAATATGAAACTGGAATTTATTTAATTTTTTTGTCACACACACACACACACACACACACACACACACACACACACACACACACACACACACACACACACACACACACAAACCTTAAATCACCAATAGTTTCTGTCAAACAACCAATTCTCTTTACCAAAAACATTTACCACAGAAAGAACAACATGCTGCCCTGTGCATAAGTAACTGTGAAAGCAGTAATGTGTTGCAAATCCTGTCAGGATGAAAAATGTCAGAACAGTAATAAAATAATAAATAAATACAAAATCACACACTATGGTTTTAGCTCTTAGTGAATGCTTCATTCAGTACATGAGCAGCTTGACATATTTTGTAATAAGCAGCAAGTTTAGGTAATATTCTGACAGCATGTGTTATTATTTAAGGAGTTTTTTTTCTTACAGAGATGGAGCTGCAGTTGAGGCATGCCAGCGTTGAAGAAAATGTGCTGTGTGTAATCATTCAGTTCAGTTCCACGTATGAGACATGTGAAACATCTTTAAATGTTATGGATTATTGATATTACTCTTACTATGATTTTGATAAGAGAATCTGAAAAGCATTTTGGTTACACACACACACACACACACACACACACACACACACACACACACACACACACACACACAAAAAGTAAAATTTACAAATATTATATACATTAATGTCCACATTTGAACATATAGGATTTTCAATTGAAAATACACAAAAAATGGTTGGCTTATGATTTTTGAAGCAAAGAAAGTATGTTTAATATTTTGATATTAAAGATTGTGCACATCTCTTGGCCCTTTTAAAATGCTAAGGAGATTTGCTTAGTTCAAAAGGTCAGATTCATCCTTAGTCCTAATCTCTTCCATTGAGGCATGTATTCAGATGACTCTGATGTATTTGACCTAAAATGGATCATAAGTTTTTGCATAAATTTGTGGAGTCTGTGTTCCAGCACTACACAAAAAAAAAAAAGACAAAATACAAATACTAAGACGCTGTAAAAATGTGTTATTGTCTATAATATTTGGAAAAATAAGGGAAAGAAAACACACACAATAGAAGCATTTTCACTTGTGGCCTCAGTGTATGTGTATTGCAAATGAATTTGATTACTGGCACCAATCCCCTTAAAGTATTGTCAAAAACATTAATAGGTATTTTCAGTTTGACAGTCATCTTCAATACAATATGATCCCTAACATGTGGTGCTGACAAATTGAAAGGCAACACCATACAGCGATTGATGAGGCATGGCACATTAAAGAGAAGTAAAATAAAAAATATAATAATAATAATAATAATAATAAT
>NC_139583.1:20655392-20807892 GCF_946808225.1 Silurus aristotelis
CTTTATTGATGAGTTAAGCTCATCAATTAAAACTCAACCCCAGCAAAACAAAACTGATGGTCATCCCAGGTGATTCAGCTCCAGGTCTAGATGTCAGAATAACTCTTCATGCTCTCATCCTAACTCTCTGCTCTCACCTTCAGCCACTGCTCGCAACCTTGGGGTAACTATGGACAATCAACTGTCCTGCTCCTCACATGTTGCTAATGGGGCTCGTTCTTGTCAATTTCTTCTCTACAGCATCTAGAGGATTCGACCATTTCTATCCACACAGGCTGCCCAGCTGCTTGTTCTGTCTCTTTTCATTTCGAGACTGGACTACTGCAACTCTCTGCTGGCAGGTCTTCCTTTGAATGCTATTCGTCCACTGCAAATGATCCAAAACGCAGCTGCATGACTTATGTACAATCTGCCCAAGTTCTCCCACACCACCCCACTGCTGCGCGCCCTTCACTGGCTTCCAGTACCTGCACGTATCAGATTCAAAACACTGATGCTTGCCTACAAGGCCAAAAATGAACCAGCACCATCTTACCTCAGAGACCTCATCACACCTCGCACTGTAACACGCTGCCTGAGATCCTCCTATTTTAACTAACTACAAGAGTTACTATATATCAATCAGCCATAACTTTATGACCACCTGCCTAATATTGTGTTGGTTCCCACTTAAAGCATGGACTCTATTAGACCCCTGAATGTGTGCTGTGTTATCTGGCACCAAGATGTTACCAGCAGATTCTTTAAGTGCTGTAAGTTGCAAGATGGGGCCTCCATGAATCGGAATTATTTGTCCAGCACATCCCACAGATGCTCAATTGGATTGAGATATAGGGAATTTGGATTCCTAGTCAACACCTTAAATACATTGTTGTGCTCATCAACCATTGCTGCACCACTTTCTTACATACGTGCCTGTTGTTGGCGGTTTCGGCAGTGGACAGGGGTCAGCATGGACACCATGACTGGTCTGTGGCTACACAGCCCCATACGCCACAAACTGTCATACAATGTGTATTCTGACACCTTTCTATCAGAACCAGCATTAACTTCTTCAAAAGCAATTTTAGCTACAGTAGCTCATCTGTTATATTGGACCACACTGGCCAGCCTTTATTCCCCACTTTCATCAATGAGTCTTGGCCGACCATGACCCTGTTGCTGGTTTGCCACCATTTTCCTTCATTGGACCACTTTTAATGAATATTGACCACTGCCGACCAGGAACAGCCTACTAGAGCTGCAGTTTTGGAGCTGCTCTGACCCAGTCATCCAGCATCACAATTTGTCTCTTGTCAAACTAGCTCAAATCCTTACACTTGCCCATTTTTCCTGCTTTAAACACATCAATTTTGAGGATATAATTTTCACTTGCTGCATAATATACCCCACTCACTAACAGGTGACAAGATAAAGAGATAATCAGTGTTATTAATGTTATAATGTTATTAATGTTATGTTATAATGTCATAATGTTTTGCCTGGTCCTGTGTGTGTATGGGTATTTTTCCATTGACCATAAGCAGAGTAGTGAGGTCAGACACTGATATCAAATGAGGAGGTCCGGGTGCAGTTAATCCTAAAGATGTACAATTGAGTTGAGGTCAGTGCTCAAACCAAAACACATACTTTAGACCATATCGTATACATGTATCTAGAGTCTAGTATAGTGTAGTCTCCTCATCTTTATAATTGACTTCACCCACTTTACAAATTTGCAATAATGGATCATCCTATTATTTCTAGTCTGCCAATAATGCTTTATGATTTTTGACTTTTTTCACCAAAAATTATGTAAATGCCTGCGAAATCCATGTGTGCATTTCTATTCCCGACTTCTCAAGCTTTTCGGTTACTGAAAGGCAAAGATTAACGTTTTAGACTAGAAGATTCTAGGGATATTTTTTTTTTCTTACACCTGTGATCCTACATACTGAGAGTTCCAGCACTGCCAAATCCAGTGGAGCAATAAATCTGGGGTGTGACTGCAGGGAGGATTCCTTTCTGTCTGCATTTATGTGGATAATCTATGGACCATTTTATCCCAAACTGGCCCCTGTGGTGTTGCAGTAATTCTATATTCCAAGGGACACATGAGGACATGGAGTCAATGCCAGAGGTATAAGTACATTATAATGTTTTGTTTTTTAATTGTTTTTAAGTGTATTAATTATCATGTCATACAATAATTAATAACAAGACTCCAATACAGTACATAATATACACAGTATACATTAGTAGGTATACTAATGCTAATGTACAACAGTACAGTGTTTTGATCATGTTAATATAAGCTGTTTTGGTTATCACATGACAGTAACACTGTAAGTTGGGAGTGTCTATTTGCTCTGGTTTTAGTCGAATGATGGATAATGTCAGTATTAAATAAAGATTTTTGTTTTGAAAAAAATTCACATATAAAAGAATTTGACTTAAAGGAAAGGTCTGACAGTAAGTAATGGTTTTTATATGGAAAGTTGGTACTTAGTTTGTTTGATAGAGAAATGCTGGTGCCTGAAAAGAGAATATTAGTGTGTTTGATAGAAAATGTTGGTTCTTTATAGGTTATGAAGGTGTTTATAAATACTCAGTACTTTATTAGATGTAATGGTGTTTAATGTAGAATTTTAGCACCTGGTGGGAAAGTATTCATGTTTGAAGAAGAATAGTGGTAGGCCTATTCGGAAATTAATAAAAAGTAATGGTGTTTGATGGAAAATGTTAGTGCCTAATGGATCATAATATTCTTTTTATAAGAGAAAATTGTTTGCTATTTGTAAGTGGTGTAGTAATTGATGACCTTTTATCTTAACTATCTTTATGGTTACTAATGATATGTAATGTTTCGTTACAATTTAAACTGTTTTGTAGAAGCTATTGGTAATTATTAGCTAAAATATTGTGCTGTACTGGAAAATGTTTATATGCAAAGATTAAGTTTATATGAGCCTATGTAATAGGAATTGTGGGTATTTTTTGAGGGCTTTAGAGAAGTAAATGTGTAAATGTCTAACAAATAATTATAGGGTGTTTGATTAAAAATCCGATCCCATACAGAAATTGTTGGTTTGCAGTTGCTCACAGTAAAATTAAAATAAAGATTGAAATGAAATGCGTAGCAGCATGAAAAGAAATGTGTAGCAGTAGTGAAACAGATGGCAGAAAAAGTCAGACTAAAAAAGAAGACTTCCTTTACTACCAAAGAAAGTAAAAAAAAAGGTTTATATGTTTAAAATGTATTTGGTCACCCTTCATATCTAGTTAAGTCCAATGAGGCTAAAGACTATAAAGGTCTTACTCCATGCAAATTTTAGCAACAAGTTCAGAATGCAAAGACGCTGTTTAAACATAATCGTCGCCAGAGTCAACACTGTGTCACAAAAGCATCCTCATTTGGCAGAGTAAAAGTGACACAAAGAGGCCAGACTGAGCTTTTCTTTATCTGTGGAATCTGCAATGGCATTCCTCTTTTTTGCACTAGAAGGATCTCAGTATCAGCCTATTTGTCACTAAATATTTGTGCAGGGGCTTGTCTTGCGCGGATCAGACAGAAATTAGCGAACACTTTTCTCATCTTTAGGAATGTTTTCAGGCTGAATTTGAATTTTACTATTACCTAATGTCGAAATTACTTCAGTGTTTTATAGACTACACGTTAAAATATTGCTGAAATATTTGATTATTGCCTATCTATCTAGTCAATTTCTTAAAGTTATATATAGAAATTTCTGAGAATATTATAATCCACAGATATCAGTCAAGTCACTCTGGACAGTAAATCTGGTTGCTGGATGATTTTTGCCAGAATATCCAGAATACTGGTTTCTGTAGCTTTTAGAAGTTTCTGGAGCTTTTGGAAGCTAGCATCTGTAGCTTTTTCGGTAGCCTAACTGAAGCATCAGTAGATACTAGAAGCCTTCTGAACTTTAGCACCATCCAAACACTATCCAAAGTTCTGCACAATCAGCAATTTAAACTTGTAATTTTTGTGAAGCAATTCTAAAAAAAAAAAAAAGTTCAACAAATGTATATAATTAGTATTTAAAGTATGGCAAGGCTCATTTATGCTGATGATAATAAATCAAGAAGTTCATTATTAAATGAGTCATGTTTAAAAATGTGAAAAAGAACAGTGATGCAAGTGGTATATTATTCACTCCATTTCCTCCCACCATTTCATAATGTGAACACATGCAAGACCCTGGCATGAACCATGGGCCCAAGGCTCCTTTTTGATCATGATTGTTTATTTTAAGCAGCTTTATAAAAATAAAAAAAAATAATGTTTCGGAAGTACAGAATTTCCTGACACAGAACTAATACCAATACTGGACACCCCTTAGCTGTGTTTCTGGCAGGAGAAACCAAAAATTATATAGTATTTTGGCAACTTTATCATTCAGTAATCAGTTATGAGTAGGTATAATTTTTTTAAATATATTTGTTAAGATATGAACAGTTTAATGCTTAGAAAATTTGTCAAATCCACCTTGTTTAAGAGCCCCCACCCATCAATTCTGAGCAAAAGCTCCGAATTAGTATTTACTGAAATGCTGAACTGTTGTCAAGTAGGTCACGGATAGAAAAGGATAAAGAGCGCAGTTTTGTCATTGGATTACACTCACTTACATAAATAAAAAGAAATCATTTAATTAAATTACTTTTGAATTCTATAGGATCTTTGAGATTTTTGTACAAAGCAATTATATATAAAAAAGTATTTTAATTGAATGGATTATGACCCTGAAGTTTGTAAGTGGTGATTATGTATGTGGTGTATGTTTAAATATTTTGCTTGGACAGATGTTTTTTTAGTTTTTTTTATTATTATCTAGGGTTAGGGTTATCAACTAAAAGATGTAGTCTAACTAAATTCGAATGTCTTGCAAAATTATGGATGCTACATTACCACTAGAAACCTACGGTCTGCTGCAGGTGTCAAATTTGTTCTGGTCAATAAAATTCATAATAGAAAAGATGCCAGAGAAGCATTTCTGTCAAGCTGTTAGTAAAGTTTGTTTTCAGTGAACCAAAATCCTTTGGGCTTAATGCAGTATTGAGGCAATAATAATCAAAATAATGTTATTTTCATTTACCTAGCATCATATTCTATTTATATACCTCAAACAAACGGTCATAGTTGGTAATGTGAGTGACACTTTGCATCGGAAAGCATGACTTTTAATAGCGCCTGCGGAATACAACAGCCAATACAAAAGAGCATGCAATCGTGTAAGTTTGAAAGGAAGGTTTAATCCTCAAGTAAGTTTTAAAGACATGAAATATGCTACAAAATGTATTCTAAAAGTTGCCTCTTTGCCATGCAATGATGTTGTCATAAGAATAACAATAGCTTATGTTTACATTCTGCTTTTGGCAGAAACATTATGGAGCAAAATAGTACATTAGCAAGCCATGTTCATCTCATCCAAAATCATTACTCACCTCCACCCCTGAGCCAAGGCAAACAATGACAGGAATCCCCTACAATGCTATCTGAGAAAACACTAGTACAAAAATGTAGCCAGCGATAAACTTATCTCACTAAACGTTTTCGAAAAAAGCAGGAAGGGTGCCAAATTATTAAGGCAATCTGTTCCCAAACGCTGACTTTGTTTGGAAAGTGCCATGTTTTACACTGATATAGAGGCCTAGGTATGTGCGCATTTATCAAACCAGCTACACTTACACGATATTGTGAAAACTAAACATATTTGCTGTTAAACATCTTTATTGGATGAGGTTAAACACCATAAATACCTGAGGGCTTTGTGCATGCGTTAAGGCATGTGATAAATAGAGTAGTATTTTTGGTTTGTTGTTTTGGTCTATATGATTATATAGATATATAAATATAGCAAGTGTAAAAACACAAGAGAAGAAATGTAGATGTAGAAAAACAATTGTGCTTAAATGGGAATATCAGTAATGGGAGATTAGTGAAGAAGGTTTGTGTGTTATAAAATGTGATTTGCTGTTAAAAGATTAATTTCTTAATAGAAAAGTCACTATAAAAACATACAGAAAACTGTGAGTGCTAGTAATGGATGTTAGTATGTGTCTGCGTTTTGTAAAATACTATGTATACGACTCACGACTATTTGTTAAGAATGCTTTTTGAAAGTGTGTATATTCAGATTAATGCATGTTCTGTGGAGTTGTATTATGGTGTGTGACAGCCGGTGTTTGTTGAAGATTTGTGTTGGTGCTGGCATGTGTTGAGAAGTACACACTGACCTGGAGAGTATGTGAGCGAATACTGGCCATGTTGGGTATAAAAGGCTTTAGTGCTGGTCTTTTCTTTGGTGCAGTTGCAGGATTGGAATCTGTTCCTCTCGGTTTCAATGTGTTTTAGCAAGATGTTAACAATTGTATTCCCTCCTACTGCTCTGACTAGAGCTTTTCTAGTCAGCATCACCTGGGCCTCTTTCACACTGGAATGGAGTCACACACACACACACACACACACACACACACACACACACACACCACCACCACCACCACCAAATATAATTAGTTACTCAGGTAGTTACTAAATAATTTGGAAGTACATAACTGTAAATGCATCACTCATGTACACATTAAGAAATGTAGTCTTATGATGTAGCACAATCTCCAGGACTGATTGCTTGCCAACACGACCAGAAACAACACAAAAACTTACGGTTCCATCTGAATAATGTATTCATATTTTGTTACAGCATTGCATATTCCTGGACTACATAACAGTGTATTAGTGTGTAAAATGCATTTCAAGAAATGTAATTAAATTCACCCTGATGATGTTCTGACTATAACTTTAGATATCCTGCAAACTTCTTTCAATCCTAGCTGTATACCTACATGAACAAATATGCTCTTAATGCTATTAGGTAAGTTTTCTGGGGCTGAATGGACTCAAACATTGTTGACCTGCTGCATTACTCAGAGAGTAAATATGAGGCATGGCAAGGTAAAATCATGACATCAGGTCTGGAGTTGTACAGTTCCAGTACAGACATATAAAAACACTTTTTCATACAAATTCCAAGATTTATTTTCTTTTTAAAAATATGCTGATGTCATTTATGACTCAAATGAATAACAGAGCAAAAAAAAAAATCACATTACACACTTCACATTGTGTACACACAGGAAGGTGGATCATGGAGGCACAGGACATGTTTTGAGGGAGGCCCCTTGTTTAAGTGAGTATGACATAAGACATTTGGCTTAGACCCAGTATACACCCCTGCGGCACATCTGGATTTTCACTGAGCCGAACCACAATGAACTAAATGAATGTAAACCTAACTATATCCTCTCTGATATGGTAAAACAATCCTGTGATAGTCCTTATGCTCAATGTTACATTATCGTCATACATTTTGCACAGTTATCTCTTTTTAATTTTTCTGTTGTGCTGCAAAACCAATATATTAACATCCTTCTTTTAAAATATGCTGGGGAATGGCTGGGGAATGGCTGGGGAATGTTGATGTTTAACGGTTGATCTTACAGATTTGCTGGTGTAGGCTGGAGAATATTGGTGCTTGCTAAAGCATATTGCTGTTCTGATGGTGCTGGAGAATACTAGAGTTTAATACAAGAGGATGCTGTTTGAGGGTGCTCAATGCTGTATGGTGGTTTTTGTTGAAAATGTTGGTGCTTGTTGGTGTTTTGTGGAGAATGATGCTGCTTTGTGGAGCATTTTGCTGTTCGATGGTGTTTGCTAGAGAATGTAGGTGTTTGACTGCTGATAATTTTGGTGTTTGATGATGGATATTACAGATTGGAGAATACAAAAGGAGTCTGTTGGAGGGTGTTTGCTGAAAAATGTTGGTGTTAAACTGAGCTCAATGATGTATGATTTTTTTTGTTGGAAATGTTAGTGTTTAGTGGAGAATGCTGCAGTTTAGTGGAGCATTTTGCTGTTTAATATTGTTTGATGGAGAGTGTTGGTGCTTGATAGATTGTGATGGTGTTTGTTGCAAAGTTGCTGTTTATGGAGACTGAAGACGACGCGAGTGGACAATGATTTGTTCATTAATGGGTAACACACCCTTCCCTGGTGTTCTAGCAGCTGTGGCCCGCAATCAATTCCTGGGTGTGGAACCATCCCAGCCACTGGAGAGATGCACAAGCCAGTGCACTTTAAACGCTGGTCACATGCGCAGATAAAATATGAGGAATTTATCAGAAAGGGCATCTGGCATTCAACCTGTGCCAAATCAAATATGTCACCTAATGATCTGCTGTGGCAATCCCAAAAATGAGCAGCCAAAGTACAACAAAAGCAAAACACAACCTTATTTGGCCATTTCTGTGGTTCATTGTCAAAATTTTTTCTATTATGCCAAGACTTTCCTTCCTTATATTAACACACTTGAATACTCCACTCAACACAACATCCGTTTATAGCACCAAGTAAAATGTTTTTTTAATAGGCTGAATACAAGCGAACAAACACTAAAATAACCTTAACGAAAGACGAAATAGATGCTTTACTGCTCATGTTCTTTTAGTTAAAATTTTTTTTACTGTATAGTTGTATAGAATACAAACTCTGCAGCAAAAGTATTAGTGCAGAGTTACTTTAAATTTTGGATACTTTTTATCAGTACTTATATGTACCACTTTGGCTGATTTAACAGCTTGCAAATGCATTTGTATAGCCAGCATCATGGCCTCCATTATTTTCCTTTACAAGAAATTTTCACCCACTCTTCATTGAACAAAAAACTCTTGTGCCGAGATTTTCCCTGTCTGTCTTCTGTATGCAGTACGTTTAAGATTTATAAACATAATTTCCCTGATGTCACAGTCAGGGGACCATAAGGGCCATTCCAAAAGCTTCATCATGTGCTTGATAAAGTAAGTTAATGCTGGATGTTGTGAAATGTTTTGGGCCATTACTCTGTTCTAGATGTCAATCTCTTTACAACTTCATTTTCTTGATTGACTTTGTCACATTTGCTTCCAGAGTTTTCTAATAATTACTGAAATCCATTGCTTTCATCTTTTTGTTCAATGTTTCCTGTAACACATTACTCCAAAAGCCAATACTATTCTTAGAATTTGGAAAGATGTTCTTTCTATTAAATGTAACAATTTTAAAATCACAAATTGTAGCTAATGGGATTGTAGCTAATGGGCTCCTAGACAAATACAATATGTCTACAATACTTCCCTAAATGCAAATATCCTTTGGTTTAAGGTGTGTGAATGTTGCGTTTGCACATTTTTTTTTTGTTGAAAATAAAATTAAACAAACTATATATTTGCTTAAAATGCTAAATATTTTAAATATGCCTCATTTATAGTTTCTTATTTTATTTTTATTTATTGTTTTGAAAATAAAAACAATATTTTATATTGTTATATTGCATATTTTATAAGATAAGATAAGATAAGATAAGATAAGATAATATAAGATAAGATGAGATAAGATAAGATATACCTTTATTCGTCCCACAGAAATTTCCCCACTGTGGGACAAATAAAGGTATATCTTATCTTATCTTATAAAATCAAAAAAACTATGTTTTTGCTCAAAATGTTAAATATTTAAAATATGCCTCATTTATAGTTTCTTATCTTATCTTATTTTTGTTTTTATTTTATTTTGGGGTTTTTCATATTGTGGTATTTTTTGTAAACTACTGATCAAACGCCAGCACATAATCTATCACTGGTTTCATCAAACATTCTGGCTTTAGGAATAATTATTTGATCCCCTGCAGATTTTGTGAGTTTACCCCTTACAAAGAAATGGAGTCTAGAATTTTCATGGTAGGTTTATTTTAACAGAGAGAGACAGAATCTAAAAAAAAAAAAAAATCTATTTAATTTCTATTTAATCAAGTGAAATAAGTATTTGATCCCCTAACAACCAGCAAGAATTTCCACAAACCCAAATAAGTCCTGTCCCTTTAGGAAAGTATTCTTAATATGAACTCGTTATGTGTATTAAATACATATTTTACGGGATCAACCTTTTCCATGCTATGCACAAAATGTTTAGACACTCACTAAAGGACAACCACACCCTGCACCATGTTCTACTACACTTTGACATAACTACAGTTCATGGAGCTTTTAGTTGGGATTTTAGTTACTCTGTTGGATTGGATATTTGAACTAAAATGAAATCTCCAAATATGACAAGATTATATGTTGAATGTTTTCTATTTTACCTCGTGCATTTATTTTCATTTGATCACAGCAAGCCAGACTTCAAAGACAGCAAGAACCTCAGAGATCGAGCCAATAGCAATAAATCGACTCGAGTTTTAGTCTGATAATCTAATCTTGATGAAATATTAAAATATGTGATGGAAAATTTAATTTTTCCCCTACAAGGGATAAGTGAAAGGATAGATAAGATGTTTACTCAAACACCCACCTACTGTATTCTGAATAAAATATCTAGTGATAACTTTTTTAAGGTTTACTTTTTGGCTGAGGATTACAGTGACCGACCCTTTTACCAAGGTCTGAATAATGGTGGATCTGGAGAGTATCGCAAAAACACTAGGTACTGTATGTGCCAGAAATACACCATAGGTAGGACACTGATCTATTACAATACACCATTAGACCATCTACATTATAACACATTGTAGGGGTGGAAGGAAACTAAAAAACCCAGAAAAAAAACAGCAAGAACAAGTAGAACATACATTATAGCATAACACATACATTAATATGAGCTTATGATCCAACAGGATCCTGCATGAGTTGTGGGGCTGCAACGCTACATGCTGCATCACTATGC
The DNA here is from genome assembly GCF_946808225.1 of Silurus aristotelis. Classification (NCBI taxonomy): domain Eukaryota; kingdom Metazoa; phylum Chordata; class Actinopteri; order Siluriformes; family Siluridae; genus Silurus; species Silurus aristotelis. The sequence goes on from NC_139583.1 coordinate 20,666,149, forward strand.
CATCCATCCTGCCATCACTCCTTGGAAGCGATACAGTAAAATTTTCACTTCGCTCGAATTAGCAGATCCAAACCTGTTCCAGCATAACAATGCCCCTTTGCACAAAGTGAGCTCCATGAAGATATGGTTTATCTGCTTTGAAGTGGAAAATCTTGAGTGGCCTGCTATACAGCTCTGACCTCAAATCTATTGAACACAATTGAAATTAATTGGAAAACTGGCTGCACCCCAGGCCTCTTCACCCTGCATCAGTACCTGAATTTTCAAACGCCTCTATGGCTGAATAAGCACTAATCTGCACAACATACAACTTAATCTTGTGGAACACCTATCCAGAAGAGTGAAGGCAATTTTAAAAGGACTGAATGTGAACTGTTCAAAATGTGAGATGTTTAAAATTCACATACAAATACTACAGTCAGGTGTCCACAAACTTTTGCCCACATATTGTATCTTTAGTAGGATCACACACATGTGATACACACTAGGAATAACAGAGAGAAAGGCCTCGAGAGCAAAAATACAAAATAAGAAAATAAGAGTGCCACCTATAGACAAGAACTTGGTAACACATGCATAATAAAACTGGCCACTGATGAAAGTAATTTTATGTAAAAAAAAAATTACATTATTACATAGCATTATTTCTCCTTGAATTTATACAGACTATTGTTTGTAGGTAGGAAACTTTACATATTCTGTGTTAGGCATTTAAAATAAATGTAACTCAATTATACACATATTTGTAACTGTACATAACATTTTAATAAAATAAAAAAAAATCCTTATCCATGAATTAAAATCAATCAAAATATATTTTTTAAGTAACTATTTAATTATTCAATATTATTTTTTGTCTGTCACAAATATTTCTCTTCCTGTTAGTACATTATAAGGGTTTGTGGAGACCTGAGCATAAGATTTGTATTTGTTTCTTTTGTTTTTATCCTGTTCCACATTTAGTCCCCAATTACTGCTTTAATAACCTCCACTGTTCTGGGAAGATGTTTCATATTTTGAAATGTGCCTGTGGAGATTTGTGTTCATTTAGCCACAAGTGTGTAAGCGGAGGTGAGAAGTAATGAAGTACAAATACTTTGTTACTGTACTAAAGTAGATTTTTCTGGTGTCAGTACTTTACTTCACTATTTATTTTTTGGACAACTTTTTACTTTCACTCATTACATTTTTTACACAAATATCTGTACTTTCTACTTCTTACATTTTTAAAACAGGCTCAGTACTTTAGTTTTAATCTATTTGGTGACATGATCAATATTTTTTCTTCTCATTGCGTGCCGTTTTCAGCCAATCAACCTTTTCTTGTCATTGCATGACTTTTTCAACCTACCACAATAAGCAAGGCAGAAGGCAACAAAATGTTTGGGGTAAACGTGGATGAGACAGAGGGAGCCAGTGATGTAAACATGACTGAGACATTCCTGATCATCATCATCATCATCTTTTCTCTGCTTGTGTTGTCTATGGTGGTTGTTCAGCCTGGACACATTCATTAGATAACAAAAGTTTTTATTCTTTTGTATTATATTATATTTTGTATTATATTATATTTTGTAATTTGTTATTTTGATGTGAGGTTTAGATTACCAAAGTGACTCTAAAACAGGTGGCTACTTTTTACTTAAGTACATGTCAGAGCCCAAACTTCTTTACTTTAACTTCAATGAAAAAGTCTAGTCAATACTTCGACTTTTACCAGAGTCTTTCAAAACATAAGTATCTGTACTTTTACTTGAGTGAAGGATGTGTGTATTTTTGCCATCTCATGGGTGTTAAGTAAAGTCAGTTTCTGATCTAGGGTGCGGAAGCCTGAGGTGCAGTCACTGTTCCAATTAACCCCCAAAGGTGTTCAGTAGGATTGAGGTCAGAGCTCTATAGCAGGCCACTTAAGATCTTCCACTCCAACCCATGTAAACCATATTTACATAGAGCTGGCTTTGTGCACAGGGGCATTGTCAAGCTAGAACATGTTTGGGTATCCTAGTTCAAGTAAAAAAACAATGGTATGCCTTTCTATGTATCCATTCTATACATCCTTTACAGTTGTGTACCTCTGACTTTGTAGTAATTGTTTGGGAAGTTTGCATGTCCCAGTCCAATATAATGTATGAGCTCTCTTTGAAACCTCACTAATAAATATATATTTTTAAATTTTTTTAGAACAACCTGCAGGTTTTAATTGTACACATACGAAAAAGTGATTTCATTTAAGAAATTTGAAATGTATTAATGTGATATAGATATGGGGGATATTGTAAAAAAAATGGAAATAGAGTGGAATTACACAATTATTACACTTTGTCAATTGCCTTGTATGTACAATATCGTATTATTTGTCAAGAATTTCCTCTCGCTTTTTTAATATTGCAGTTGATATCTTTGCACCTTCCCTGGTGAGTTTTTGTCTTGTCCTGTTCTTAATTTTTTTGAGAGATTGATATTTGATAAGAAACATGTTCAGATTTTTTCCTGCCAAGAAAGACATATATCTAGCCTCTTCTCTTCTGTGTATTTCCACTGAGATGATGGAATGAATTTCTTCTGGCTGTCAAAACAGCTGAATCACATAAATACCGAGTGCCCATTTCTTCATAAAACACTCAAATAGTAGTAACTAGTAAACCTTGTATATAATATATCGTATCTTACCTTAGAGGCTTCCAATGTACAGAATATTTCTTCATGGATTTTGAGCCTGTCATGGCTGGTGTTGGGGAGGCAAGTAAAGTGTTGTATGTGGGAGTAGCTTCTGGTAGGGTTACAGGTGTGGATGTGATTTCAGATGACGAGTTTATTTGGTTCTGTTTGCAGTGTGGAGAGCTTAGACGGCACTGACACACACTTCGCTTACTGCACACACCTCTGTTAAAACAGCGAGAAGAGCAATTTGCTAGAGAGAGAGAGAGAGAGAGAGAGAGAGAGAGAGAGAGAGAGAGAGAGAGAGATAGAGAGAAAGAGAGAATGAGCTTGTTAGATTAATATTATTAACCTAATGGTCTATTGCCAAATTTTTCCATCACTTAAACATTATGAGAAGTTTTGGATAGATTGCTGACATACACTCGCAATTGCATCCATGCCATCAGTTCCATAATGTGGAAATGGTTTACTGTAGGTAAATGATTTTCTAATGTAAACATGATACAACATTGACAGTCTTTTCATGTGCATTTCATAAATGTTATCAAAATGTTATCTTTTATACAATGTTTACAAAACCTCAAAGATGCTCGTGATTGACCAATGTCACAGTCCTGTGAAACCTTTTTACATCTGGTTGATTTTGTGTCATGTAGCTGGTTAGATTTGAACCACATGAATTTTAATGAGTATAGGAAAGTGTTTTGAAAAGAGTATTGGAAAGCACTTTCATTAGGAGTGATGAAGATGGACTGGATTAGAAATGAGTTTATTAGAGGGATCGCACATGTAGAACGTTTTAAAGACAAAGTAAGAGAGGCCCGATTGAGATGGTTTGGACATGTGCAGAGGAGGGACATACAGTGAGGAAAATAAGTATTTGAACACACTGTTATTTTGCAAGTTCTCCCACTTAGAAATCATGGAGGGGTCTGAAATTGTCATCGTAGGTGCATGTCCACTGTGAGAGACATAATTTTAAAAAAAAATCCAGAAATCACAATGTATGATTTTTTAACTATTTATTTGTATGATACAGCTGCAAATAAGTATTTGAACACCTGAGAAAGTCAATGTTAATATTTGGTACAGTAGCCTTTGTTTGCAATTACAGAGGTCAAACGTTTCCTGTAGTTTTTCACCAGGTTTGCACACACTTCCCGAGGGATTTTGGCCAACGCTTCCACACAGATCTTCTCTAAATCAGTCAGGTTTCTGGCCTGTCGCTGAGAAACACGGAGTTTGAGCTCCCTCCAAAGATTCTTTATTGGGTTTAGGTCTGGAGACTGGCTAGGCCACGCCAGAACCTTGATATGCTTCTTACAGAGCCACTCCTTGGTTATCCTGGCTGTGTGCTTCAGGTCATTGTCATGTTGGAAGACCCAGCCTCGACCCATCTTCAATGCTCTAACTGGGGGAAGGGGGTTATACATGGCAATACATGGCCCCGGTCATCTTCTCCTTAATACAGTGCATTTGCCCTGTCCCATGTGCACAAAAACACCCCCAAAGCTTGATGCTACCACCCCCATGCTTCAAAGTAGGGATCGTGTTCTTGGGATAGTATTTATCATTCTTCTTCCTCCAAACATGTTTAGTGGAATTATGACCCAAAAGTTCTATTTTGGTCTCATCTGACCACATGACTTTCTCCCATGACTCCTCTGTATCAAATATGGTCATCCAAATGGTCATTGGCAAACTTAAGACGTGCCTGGACATGTGCTGGTTTAAGCAGGGGAAACTTCCGTGCCATGCATGATTTCAAACCATGACGTCTTAGTGTATTACCAACAGTAACCTTGGAAACGGTGGTCCCAGCTCTTTTCAGGTCATTGACCAGCTTCTCCCGTGTAGTTCTGGGCTGATTTCTCACCTTCCTTAGGATCATTGAGACCCCACAAGGTGAGATCTTGCATGGAGCCCCAGTCCGAGGGCGATTGACAGTAATGTTTGGCTACTTCCATTTTCTAATGATTGCTCCAACAGTGGACCTTTTTTCACCAAGCTGCTTGGCAATTTCCCCGTAGCCCTTTCCAGCCTTGTGGAGGTGTACAATTTTGTCTTTAGTGTCTTTGGACAGCTCTTCGGTCTTGGCCATGTTAGTAGTTGGATTCTTACTGATTGTATGGGGTGGACAGGTGTCTTTATGCAGCTAATGACCTCAAACAGGTGCATTTAATTTAGGATAATAAATGTAGTGGAGGTGGACATTTTAAAGGCAGACTAACAGGTCTTTGAGGGTCAGAATTCTAGCTGATAGACAGGTGTTCAAATACTTATTTGCAGCTGTATCATACAAATAAATAGTTTAAAAATCATATATTGTGATTTCTGGATTTTTTTTTTTTTAGATTATGTCTCTCACAGTGGACATGCACCTACGATGACAATTTCAGACCCCTCCATGATTTCTAAGTGGGAGAACTTGCAAAATAGCAGGGTGTTCAAATACTTATTTTCCTCACTGTATATCGATAGGAGAATGCTGAGGAAGCTGCAAGGCAGGAGGAAAAGAGGAAGGCCAAGAAGGAGGTTTATGGATGTGGTGAGGGAAGACATGCAGGTAGTTTTGAAGGTTTGAAAGAGGCAGATGTAGAGAACAGGGTAGTATAGAGATGGATGATCCTGACGGGAGTAGCCTGAAGACAGGAAAGTGTTTTTGGTTCTTAAATTCTATAATAAAATATTTACACTTAAATTTTCATTGTAAAATTTCATACATTATACAATATACATAACTGTTATACATACAATAAATACAATGTATGTATTAGTCATTTCAGATGCATTAACACATTATTATAAATATTATCCTTATAATTAAAACACACAAATGATCCAGGTGTATGCAGGATCTTTAAAGGTTTTTGAGATCTTTGAAAACCTTTCTTTAGTAAAGTTATATGAGATTTTATTCATAATCACTCACATTTTGTGCATTTTTTAGTCTTGGGGTGAACATTCCAGCCGGTACAGCATCTCGTTCCGCAGATGTTTGGCCTGTGGAACAACAGACAGGTTATCAGACTCTCATTGAATTAGGTAAAATTATTGCCACTGATTATTTCATTACAGTTGCCCCTGTTAAATGGTAGATATATAAAATATAAAATATGGGATGCCTGGGATTAAAACATAAAATAAGCAAATAGATATTGATAAATCATTGAATTGTTTTTCATTGAATTAAAAGTTTTTCATTCATCAAAGTAGCCACCTATTGTAGATATAACAGCCAATCACACTTTTGGCATTCTTTTTACAATGGAAATCAAATATTGTTTAGAAGGTCCTTCCCAGCAGTGTTGCAATTCTGTCCAGTTGATCTCAAACCAGCTTGATGGGTTTAAGAATGGAGACTGCATGAGCCATTGCAGGATTTGAAGTTTATCAGCATGTTCTTTTATTCTAAAGTAGTTCGGACATGTCATGATCGTACTGTATGATGAACCCCTGTCCCACTAGGCATATAACAGAAGGTAATGCATAGCACTGTAAAACGCAGTAGTAGTAGTAGTTTTGGTTCAGACCATCACACTTCCTCCTCCATGTTTGACATTTGGTGTCACACATGGAGGAATCATCCTTTTAGCTACTCAACAGCTTATAAAAACATGATGAAGATTTTACAGTTTGATTCATCAGTCCATAAGATTAAGTAGTGCTTTTCCTACTGTCACTCAACCTGTCAAACCTGCACCTCATCTGACCATGAAGTCTTCTGTTCACAGTTGAAACTGAGAAATGCTTACTTCATCCAGTGTCAAGTTGTGCTTGAAGCTGTTGTCGCCTCAGTTGCCTATATAGCAAGCTGTTGACGCCTTAAGAAGCTTGTCCTCTGAATCTGTTATGGTTTTGTGTCTGCCAGACCATGTTTTCTACAGTTTCCTAGTAACTTTTGATGGAGTCGAAAACTGTACTTGGTTTCCTTAAAGGAAAGACCTACACTTTTAAAGGATATAATGATCTATCTGTCTTCCTTTGTAAACTGCATTTTTTTTTTTAATATACTACATACTATACTAGCAATATACTCAATATAGAAAAATACTAAATACACTAGCAATATACTACTTCCTTACAGTACAGTAACTTTCTTTTTGGCTTCTCCCGTTAGGGGTCGCCACAGCGGATCCTCCGCACGTTTTTTGATTTGGCACATGTTTTACGCTGGATGCCCTTCCTAACGCAACCCTCCCCAATTTATCCGGGCTTGGGACCGGCACTAAGAGTGGCTGGGGATGGTTCCCTGACCGGGAATCGAACCCAGGTCGCAGCGGTGGGAGCGCTGCATCTTAACCACTAGACCACCAGGGGACCTTACTTCCTTACAGTACAGTAATGTCCAAAAATCCTTACGAGGGTGAACCTTAACCTTTTATACAGACAGAGGGTGTTAAAAGTTGGGATGCCTGTGGGAATTATTAGCCTGTATAAAATATTAGCATCAATTTACATTGCACTATAAAAAAAACTACAGTAAATTAATAAGGTACATGTAAAAAGCATCATCTCAATGTCATTTAAAGCTACAAGCATAAGCTGCTGCAAAACGTGTCTGAGTGTGAGATTAACACTCCTCACTGACCCCTCACCCAGAGCTGAACTCAACAAAAGGAAGAATAAGTAGTAAATGAATAAGAATGAGGGGCCTCCAATCATTCAGATAAGAGCTACACTTTTAACACCACTTCTTTCCCCCTAGTGAGTAAACACAATTTGATTAAGAGTCTTCAACTTAGCCTCCCTCCCTGTTTGTCTAGTTGGTTTCTGAGAGAAAAAGCAATTAGCATGCAAACAGGAGCTCAAAAGTTCAAAAAGGGAGTAACAGTAAAATCTTCCACCAGCTACACATGAACTAGAGCATTTTGCAGTTTGGATTTACAAATTGGTTACAGTGTTGTGGCTTTATTGTCGGTTTTTCATGGTGTGTTACCTCTGACCTCAAATCCGTATGTATAGCTAATTTCACAGACACATTACAGAGAGAGAAAGAGAGAGAGAGAGAGAGAGAGAGAGAGAGAGAGAGAGAGAGAGAGAAAGCACTTTTCCAGCAAGAGCAGTGAATAAAATAGAAACTCCAATGAATTTTTCACAAATAATTGTTTAATGTTTAATGATTAAAAAAAGATTTTTCGGTGGAGTTAAATTTATTTGAGTAAAGAAAGGACGTTGTGAATAAATGTGTTACGTTAAAGGTTTTAATTTAGCCTTTTTTATATTTATTTATTTGTATTATCATTAAAAATGGTCAAATAGAAATGAGTGCTGCATTAATTGCGCGTTGATAAAATGAGTGCAGTTTAAATTAATTTGCCTCAATGTGTTATTAACGCGTTCATTTTTACAGTAACAGTACATGTATTTGTACTGAAATTTCTCGGGACAGGGCACTCAGTTCGGTACACACATGTACCAAATACAATCCTTTTTTTCAACGTGCAGAACATAGTTATAATCTCAGATCTCTCAGGAACGTATTAAGTAGCTGACCGCAAGTTTGTTTAGTCCTCACCTTGCACTTTTTATTTATTATAATTATTACATTTGAAAACATACACAACAATGCCAGGGATATAAAACATAAACTAAAGTTAGCACAGTGTCACTGTGGCTACTCACTCTGTACCAGAAATAAGTATAAATATAATAATTTGTTTTATGCATGCATAAAAATGTAAAGAATACATAGCACTAGCTTTAGAGGCTAACCAGGAAGTGGACAGCGGCTAACGCTAGCAATATGGATTCTTTAGCGTTTTTAATGTCCAGCTTCCAGAATTTCGCTTAAAAGGAGAAAATCCTGACAATTCCACATATCGAAGGGAATGAATGAATGAAGGATGAAAGGAACAAACACAAAGTTTGCTATAATATGAACAGTCAATCATATCTTTAGAAAATTAAATATTAAATATAAAACACACACACACACACACACACACACACACACACACACACACACACACACACACACACACACACACACACTTTACCCAAATGTGGTCCAACAAATGTAAACTATTTAATAAAATGTTTCCATTTATTTAATATTAATTAATCAGTTAAATTTGTCCCAATCTAATCAATTACTTAATTTAATCAATATAATAAAAAAGTGTATTGCATTAATTATTATAAAATAATTATTATTTTATATATTATTTAACCAAGCAGGCATTTTATTTAAAATAGTTTTCAGTACCCCATAATGAATTATAAAATAGAAATAGAATAGAATATATATAGAAATGTCTGTAGAAATAGATGGATAAAATAATACAAATACAATAAAATATTCAATATGTATTTATATATATATATATATATATATATATATATATATATATATATATATATATATATATATATATATATATATATATATGTATATATATATGTGTGTGTGTGTGTGTGTGTGTGTGTGTGTGTGTGTGTGTGCGTGCGTGCGTGCGTGCGTGTATAAATATATACTGTATATATATATATATATATATATATATATATATATATATATATATATATATATATATATATATATATATATATATATATATATATATATGTCCTAGAACAACAGGTTGTGGAATTAGCCTTTATGGATAATATATGTCTGTTGAATTAGACCACAGGGGCCAGCCTTCGGTCCCCACTAAAGAGCTGCACTGGGAATTTTGTGTCTCAAGGCAGTAACGCCATCCCAGGGTTCATGCTATGTTTGCTCAAATGATAAATGGAAAATTTGTAGCTTACTTGATTGACCCCTCAAAAACATAAAAACTTTCTGTCATGTGTAAGCAATTACCCACTACCCACTTTAGTTCCTTCTCCTGAAGTCATTTTGGGTTAGAAAAAGATGGATTGAGTAAATAATCCACCTTGTTCACATCCATTACTCCTGGGACTGCAAACACTATTGGTAACATGTTGAGGCAGAACAATTATGGTGCATTTTACACTGTGCAATCACTGGGCATGACTGTCATTGATTCAATTCATCTACAATCTGCCTCAGCTTTTTTCATACCATTGGCGGTGGTGTGCTGTGATCTAAAAAGGCCACAGACATGTGATCTACACTGCACTTACAATTAAAGCTAACTGTTTACCCAGCAATTACATTTATCAAAAATAAATAATAAAAAATAAGAGTAATAATCACCAAGTTGAACTTAATTTGGACATCGCTCATCACTTACATCATACACCAACGAATTATATCTTTGAGGGTCTACTGACTTTGTAAAATATATTGATTTGATACAACAAAAACAAAAAAATACATTTGGTAAGAAAAACATGATGTACATTGGATATTTGGTAAATTATCAGTCATTAGTCAGGTCAGATAAATACTGGAACATATAATGCAGTGAATTTAATGTATCTTGCTACAAATGCACAATGTTGTATAAAAGAAATTGCTTTAATTGAATTGAACTGAATGACACACTCACCCACTTAAATCAATCTGTATTCTTGCTCTGTTCGTGCTGGTCTGGATGTACTTCAGCCCTCTCATGAGTTTAGGACCAGTGGAATTAAAGCCTGAGTTGCTTTTGGTTTGTGAGGTTTCAGATGGCATCAATCCAATAGTTGGATTTTTTGTCTCAGAAAAAGAGATGAACATTAAAAACACACATCCAAATGCACAAGTGAAAAAATTGCTCCAGTGTAGCATGGTGCATCCAAAGTTTGGATGCAATTTTTTTTTAACATAGATGTAAAACTAAATTAATTAGACTTAAATTTTGTTACATTTCCATCTACAATCTTTGCTATGTTTCAAAAAGGATTATTTCAGATAATGAATACTGAGGCTTCTGGCTGTGTGCTAAATTTTCTAGGACTCCAGCAGGAGTGTGAATGGGATAATAGGATAAAAGAGGGAAAAAATCCAGTCAATAGCACTTTGAAAGGCATAAAGAAACAGCCAATCATACTTGAGTTTGCCATTCAAGGCCACACCTCCTCCTTCAGCACTTTAGTGTAGAGTTGAGTCCCAATCCTGCTTTTTAACACCCTCTTGCACACTTGCCCTTGATTAAGCATCCTGTCTGCAAATAAGGGATACTTTATGACTTTATTATAAAGTGAAGTATGTTAATAAAAAGAGTTAACATTTGGGATCACATTGACATCACTGAAGATACTCAATGGGTTTTCTCAGGGTGAACCAGTTTTCTTCTATGTGTTTGTGTGTGTGTGTGTGTGTGTGTGTGTGTGTGTGTGTGTGTGTGTGTGTGTGTGTGTGGTGCCTTGTGATGGACTAGCAACCCATTCAGGGTGTATTCCTGCTCTTACAAACACAAATGTTGTATCACTAGTTTTAAATGTAACTTACATTAATACAAAATTAATTCCTTAAGGAATCAGTTGAAATGATCTCCCTTTGATATATTCCCTTTTTTTAATAGCGGAATATGCACGTTCATGCATTTATTTTATGAGGTTATAACAAAAAGCAGCACAATAAAGAAATCATTCAGACATCGGAACACACTCTATAACTAGTGGGCAGAAAGATACCTCAGAAGGCATAAAACAACAAACCTTGATGTTTTGCACATTAGGTTCCATTTCTGTCAGCCAAAAAAGCAATCTGGGGCAATCATGGTCACAGACTCTGGCCAGTTGAAGTTTAGAAGATCTTTGGTATGTCCATGTCCATGAATATAGCAGATTCTTGTTCTTTTTTCAGACAGGAGTGAAACCTAATGTTGTCTTCCACTGTTGTAAGGAAATCCTTAAGGTTTCATGTACTCTGCATTGTGACTTTTCTGCTCCCTATGGATGTAAATAGCGATTATATAAGTTACTATAGCTTTCATGTCAGCTCAGACCAGTCTGGTCATTCTCCTCTGATCTCTCACATCAAGGCCTGAAGACCCTCAGTAAACAGGATGTTTTCTACACCATTCTGTTTAAACACTGCAGACTGCCAGAGATGGCAAAAGTACATACATCCTTCACTCAATAGAAATACAGATACATATGTTTTAAAATAACACTTTTCCACACAAGTTAAAGTAAAGAAGTATGAGTGCTGACATGTAGCCATTACTACTACCTTATTAGTGTTGTGCTGGTAACTGGACCTAACATCATATTAACATATTATTACAAAAGACTTTCAAATGTTTTATTTTTTTATAAATGTTTCCAAGATGAACATCCACCATATTGAACACAAAGCAGAGCAAAAATGATGACGATCAGGTGATATGGAATGTCTCTTTTCTCAGTCATGTTTACATCGCCGTCTCCCTCTGTCTCATCACGTTAACTATAATTCTTGTTGCCTTCTGCCACGCTTGTTGTTAGCTTTGTAAACTAGCCTATGCCAGTGGTGTGTAATGGCCAGGAAATGATACACCAGTGGTAGGTTGAAAAAGACACACAATGATAACAAATAGGTTGATGGGCTGAAAATGGTTCACAATAAAAAGAAAACATATTAATCATGTCAACAAATAGATTAATGCTAAAGTAATGAACCTGTTTTGAAAATGTACGAAGAAGAAAGTACAGATATTGGTGTAAAAAATGTCATGAGTGAAAGTAAATAAATGTCCAAAAAATAAACAGTGAAGTAAAGTACTGATACCAGAAAAATCTACTTAAATACAGTAACAAAGTATTTGCACTTCATTACTTCTCACCTCCGCTTACACCCTTCCCACTTCTGCAGTGTGAAAATCACAGGAGATAAGCAGTTTCCGAAATGATCAAAACGGCCCATCTGCTACCAACAGCCATGACACAGTTAAAGTCACTGACTAAAATCTTTTCACGTGGTTCATGTGAATATTAACTAAAGCTAAAGCTCATTAACTAAAACTTTGTATCGGCATGATTTTATCAATTGTGCCTCTGCCACATAATGGCTGATTGGTGTTATAGGTGTGTAGGTGTTCTGGTTAAAGCAAAGCATGAGTGTATGTTTACTTTATCCCAAATGCAGTTGCTCAAACAGGAGCAAATGTGAAACTCCACACAGGTAGAAACTTGAATTAGAAGGATCAAAACTGCAATAGTAGAGATGTAAGGTGGCAAATTTACCCCTTGATAACCAGTTGAGGAAATATCTTTTGGAAAATTGGACTTGTAGAATCTTTGATTTTGGTTGCAATTTGATGTAGTAAAACATATGTTTTCCAAAAATACAGTTATAGCTTCTTATTTTAGAAATTGCAAATATTCTGTGTTTTCCTTCCCTTCCTCGGTTATTAGTTCCTTCCTGTGAGGAAACTCAAATCAAATCAAATAAAATTTTATTTGTCACATACACATACATACAGAGTACGACATGCAGTGAAATGCCGTAAAAATCTGAGAAAGGAAGCAAAACCTAAACTTGAAAAAACAAACAAAGACATAAGGTATTGATGATATAGATATTTAGCAACTGCAAAAGCAACTTGCTCACTAAATCATCACTTTCAAAGACATGTTTCTTTTCACTGTGTACTGTACGGACTGTATATGATATATGTATATGGTATTTATTGTACTATTTGCATTGATGCATACATTTTTATATCACGTGGAGGTAGTAGTGGTAGTAGAAGAAGGTAGTAGTGAAGAATCAAGCCATTAAATAAACATTTGAGATGCGTTTTTCCAGACAGATTTCATACAAACGTCTTTTATTAGCTATGCTACTCATAAAAATGACTACATATCGCCATCTAGAGGTAACCCAACATCAATACAGCATCATATTGCTGTGTAATAAGAAATGTAAAGCTGGTAAGTGTTGTGTGACATGTTGTGTATTGCTATTCGATCAGAGTGTTTGTCACTTTATTTCTTGTTAGTGTGGCTTCACCTAACTGCCACTTCACCCGTAAAACAGTCAGAAAATGACAGTGCATGGCTATTTATTCTTCACCCAGGCACCAGTTAAATGTCCTGCTGATCCTATCCACGATAAAGTATAGCACTCTTGATCCCGAAACTTCATTAAACTTTACTTTAGTGATTAATTGGTTCTGTCATAAACACAAGATTCATTTGAAGAATTGCAGATTGCACGAGCAAGTCGTTATGAACAAGTCGTTATGAACAAGTCATGGCCTTGTTCCCTCGTCCCAGAGGGAAGCCTCTTCTGAAGCTGGCTCACAAGGAATCCCGCAAACAGTTTGCTGAAGACAACCTGTCAAAAAGTATGAATTAATGGAGCCATGTCCTGTGGTCTGATAAGATAAAACTTTCTTTCGGCTTCTCCCGTTAGGGGTCACCACAGCAGATCCTCCACACATTTGATTTGGCACATGTTTTTACGCTGGATGCCCTTCCTAATGCAACCCTCCCCATTTATCTGGGCTTGGGACTGGCACTGAAAGGTTCCCTGACCAGGGATTGAACCCGGGCCACAGTGGTGAGAGCACTGCATCCTAATCACTAGACCACCAGGGAACCTTGTAGGCTGATAAGATAAGATAAGATAAACTTGTTTGGCTAAGATAGTGTCCAGCATGTGTGGCAACGCCCTGGTGAGGAATACCAAGAAAATTGTGTCTTGTGTAAACATGGTGGTGGTAGCATCCTGGTCCGGGGCTGCATGAGTTCTGCTTGTACTGAGAAGCTGCGGTTCATTTAGGTAAACATGGATTCCAGCATGTACTGTGACATTGTGAAGCAGAACATGATGCCCTGTCTTTAGAAACTGAACTTTTCCAACATCATAATGACCCCAACCACACTGCAAAGATGACAACTCCCTTACTGAGGTAGTTGAAAGTGAAGGTGATGGAGTGGCCAATTATGTTTCCAGACATGAACCATAGTGAGCAACATTGACACTGTAGAACGTTTTTGATTGTTTTTAATTTATTATTTAATTTTACTTAATTTTCTTGTAAACAACTTTAATCTTCTGTGTTTGGTTTTGTTCCGTTACAGTTTATTTCAGCCTTCTTTTAATTTACCAAAAGTGTCTCTTGAATTTGTTGTTTGGTGCAGTAATTAATGACTTTCCTGCAAAGAAATCTAGGCATGTTCAGCTTTATACGTAACAATCTATTTATGTTTATGCTAATGAGTATATATGTTATGTTGCAGCAGCGCCCCCTAACGTGTGTCCCGGCCACGGAGCGCATGTTTAGCAGGGGCAGTTCTACGCATGCGCAGCACACGTGTTTGCCCACATGACGAAGATGGCGGCGATGAGAGCCCGTGATGATGTCTCGGAATTTTGACCGTATTTGCGGAAACACAAGCGGGTAACGATTAAGCTGCGGAAACATATTTCGCCCTCTATGATCCTAAAAAGCAGGTAAGCGCCAAATCGTTTCTTGTCAGTAGTGTCCCATGTTCCACGATCTCCAGTTCGCTATTACGATAGCTATTTAGATAACTGAATACATTAGTTTCTTTTTTTTACCTATCCGTATTCGAGAATATTCCACCCCCGTTGATAAGATTGGCTCTCTATCAAGTCGGGTAAACTGATATCCAATCATATCATCGCGCGTGCTGTCGAATGAGCCAATCAAAGCCAAGTAGGAAGAATTTTTCGCAAACTGGGTGCGAACCTGTTTGGGATTTCAAGATTAGTCATTTGCTTCTCTATTTAAATACTGTTTAGGCAAATAAAATATTAGGTAGATAGATTATTTAGGCTTCGTATATTTTATTATATTAACTATTTTTTAATATATATTATATATACAGAATGGTGCATTTTATATATATTAGTAGTATAATCAGTAGTTAGCAAGGCAGGTACCATGTTATGTTTAAAGTGTCACGACCTAAACCTTATTCACGTTTGCACATAATTGTAATGCCATTTTAATTAAAATTGTTTTAATAAAATGAGCCTAAATGCAATTACTGTTGAGAACAAACTATCGAACCTGTTTTCTTTTAAACGCACGAGTGCCTATTGTTTCATTTTAATCCGGTTCAGTTTTTCTTCATATGAATGCTGCCCTTGTTTTCCCCGTGTCTCCTCCTCAGCTTGAGCTCATGGTGCTGGTTTCATTTCTCAGAAAAAAAATATCATGCAATTTGCCTGTTTTAGCCTCTTGAATTTGTAAACAAAACACAAAATCCTACAACATTACAAATTGTGTTTATTGTATAATGCATAAGGGGGGCATTTGACACATTAGACTTTGGATCAGAAGGGTGTGGGTGTAAATCCCTGCCATGCTGCCACCACTAGGCCCCCCTAAGCGAGGCCCTGCTTGGTTGTATTAATGAGATGTAAGTAGAGGTTGACCGATTAATCGGCACCGATAGTTGATTACTGGAGCTATCGGGTAAAAATCCATGCTGATAGTTTTTCCGGGCTTCCGGTCCGCTGTCATGATGAGAACAGCCTCTAGTGGCGAATCACTGATTCCACTGCACTTATTTCATTCATTTCTCTTTCGGCTTCTCCCGTTAGGGGTCGCCACAGCGGACCATCCGCATGTTTGATTTGGCACATGTTTTTACGCTGGATGCCCTTCCAAACCCTCCCCATTTATCCGGGCTTGGGACCAGCACTAAGGCTTGTGCAACCCTAATGCATGGAGTTGGTTCCCTGACCGGGGATCGAACCCGGGCCGCAGCGGTGAGAGCGCCACATCCTAACTACTAGACCACCAGGGAACCCTTTTATTTCATTTATTTACTAATGTAATTAATATATTCCTAATTATTTGATTTAAAGCAAATTTTTATGATTCGGTACTGATTTATTGTTCTATTTTACATGGATTTTTACGATTGTTTTATTTATTTTTATTCAGTATCCCTATTAACGATACAGATTCAATACCCAATCTAGCTTTCGGAAAAAATCCACTATTGGTTGACCTCTAGTCGTAAGTCACATCATGTCAAGAAGCTTTTATTGTCATTTCAGCCATAAAAAGCTGACGCCGTACACAGTGAAATGAGACAACGTTCCTCCAGAACCATGGTGCTACATAAAACAACATAGCAGTACAATGTGCAAAAGAGAGACCCATAAACAAGAGTGTACCTTTTAACATGAACACAGTGTTGTGCAAAAACGGCAATAGTCGCAATCAGGAGGTGCAAAACAGCATGTAAACAGTATAATATGATTAATATGATATAATATGGGTGGTGCTGAGAACTTGGATGTGTACGAAGTTAAATTAGTATTGAGTATGCAATGAGTTCAGGTTGTAACAGTTCAGTAACACAAATGTTGAGTGAGCGAGTGCTCTGCGTAAAGGTGTCTGTTAAATGCGTAAATATAACCTGTGTTTTCTTAGATAACTGTAATGGGTGATGGATCTTTTTCTGCTCAGACATCTTGTATATGTTATTTATAGCAAATCAAAAACGTTCCAGATTTGACAAACGTTTGTATGTCGACTGCCGAGGACAATTGCTTGTATATACCAGCATAACTGGTATATAGTTATAGCTAAAGTAAACTGGTATATACTATATACAAGCTAAAGTAAACTGGTATATACTAGGTAAAGTTTTGAAGTCTGTTTCGCTTATTCATTACACGTATTTTATGTTTCTATTTAAACAGCAAACCAGGGAACTACTCCAGGTTGATGATAATATGAAGTTGAATTTGAAACAAAGTTGTGTGTGTGTTTGGGGTGTGGGAATGTTAGGAATTTATATGTGCTTATTCCCTCTTCAAAATGGGCTCACACATGTATGACTCTTGCGAGGTGCACTAACTATGAAGGTCTATGTGTTGCAGTTAATATACAGCTTATGTGACACTGAGACAGCAAACTAGCAAATACCTTAAAGACACTTTTGGTGCTTTATCTTGATTTGACTTCAAGTTAGACAGCAGTTAGTCTTATCCTCATACTTCATCTGCTGTAACAGTAAAAAAAAAAGAATTACAGGAAGTCCAGCATTAATCGTAAGCTCGGTAGCTTGACACCAAGTTCACTTTAAATCTGTGGCCTCCGATTGATCCCGGTTCCTAAATTGGATCATCTTGAATGTTACCGATCGTAGAAACCAGTTAAGTTCTTTGGCATGCCCTTGACCACATATGTAGTATTCATAATGTCATAATTTAGACTCCTTTCTCAGCGCTCGTAGCATTTCCATAATTTCCTTTCATAACTGGTTTAACTGGAATATAGCAGAATGTTTGTGGGGGTTGCTGGGGGTGTGTATTGGTGCATTTGGTCAGCTGAGTTTATTTTAGGAAATCATGTGGGATTATTGGTGGTGCCTGCTTGTGTGGTATAGTTTATTTCGGAGGCATTTCTATGTACTGAGTTAGGTTGTTGAGTTAATCTTTAATTTAGACATTTTAAAGTGTATTATAAAGCTTATAGTAGCTGCTTGTTGAGGGATGCATGCAGGGATTTCTCCTTTGAACAAATTCACTCATGCTGGGTTGTTTCTTTAAAAAAAAAAAAAAAAACACAAGAAAAAAAATAGCATTTGAGTATGCAAGGTGAAGCAATTTGTGTAATTTAACATTTGTATTGTATTTTACAAATGGCAAGTTGACAACCATGCTTTAAAAAGTCTATATAAAATATAATCATCTTCTTCTTCTTTCGGCTTCTCCCATTAGGGGTCGCCACAGCGGATCATCCGTCTCCATACCCCCCCCTGTCCTCTACATCTGCCTCATTCAACCCAACTACCTGCATGTCTTCCCTCACCACATCCATAAACCGCCTCCTTGGTCTTCCTCTTTTCCTCCTTACTGGTGGCTCCATCCTCAGCATTCTCCTTCCGATGTACCCCTATAACATATAATAGTATTGTTAAGTAACATGTACAATAAAAACCCTTTCTTTCGGCTTTATGGGGTTGGTTTCCTGACCGGGGATCGAACCCGGGCCGCAGCGGTGAGAGCGCCGCATCCTAACCACTAGACCACCGGGGGACCTAAATAACATATATAATAAAACTTTGTTTAAAAAAAAAAAAAAAGCACAGATATTTTGTTAATTTGTAAAGCTATAAGCAGCTAGAATATATAATTAATTTAATTTCATATCATAATTAAATGATATACCCAAATTAAATATACAAACATTGAAATAAGCATTTGAACATAGTAAAGCCGCAGTAAAACATTAGAAAACGGGTTTACTGTTGTAGTAGACAAATGCTATAGAAAGAGAATGAAACGGAGAAACACAGCAAGCTAACAGGCTTGGAAGAAAAAAAAATGCACTGGTGTACAAATGCATAATCATTTGCTGAAAACCACAACAGTGACTAAAAATGTAATCGTTTACTGCTGCTTTTTGCTTTAAGATTTAGTGTTTGTTCCCACCGGTTTAATTGAATCCATCACTGTGTTGTGAGCGAGCTGATTCTGCAACCTGATGCTCGCGAGTCACAACAGAACAGATCCAGTGCGACTGTCCCAAAGTTACAAACAAACTGTTTACACAAAAGCACTTTATTAAACTATACCATTTTCACATGATGAGGATTATACAGTTTTGTCTTACCGTGCTGATGTTTCACCTTCATCCGTAACACCAGTTTTTTGTTTTGCGTGCACGTGCATCACTGTAATGCTTCATCCCACACAAGCTCCTCTTTACATAACTTGCAGGTTACAGTCTTCTTTGTTGCGTTTAATAAAAAATGCTCTCATGACTTGGGACTCTGTGTTCGTTAACAATGAATTTCATTATTGATTATTATCAATAAGTTGTTGCAGCCGTTGTTTAGGCTTTTATCACTTGTATATAATGTTTCTGTGAAACTCTTTTTACTTTTGGCCTTGAGTAGATTTTTCATGTGACTGCCATGTTGTAATCCAGTTGGGTCTAACCACCTTCGCAGAGAGACATTTGCCGGTGTTTATAGTAGGAGATCTGGCAAAGACCCAGCTCAGCTTGTTACAGACTTGAGAGGTGACTGCTCAAACAGGTTCAAATCTTTTATGCTAACATCACAAAGTATATAGATGAGGTAAACGAGCTAGAATGATGAATGCCTCTCGCACACATGAGGTGATTTCCTTTCCCGCTCATTGATTTACTATGAAGTCGGCAGTAACCATTCCTACCAGTTGCCACAGTAAATTTAAATAGTGGGTGGCATGATTTACCTTTAACTAGTCGGTTTTCTCGCAGCAAAAATGAAACACTCTGGAGGGAGGGTGTATATGAATAGCAAATGTTCTACAAGGAGAAGGAAAAGTGTATGTGTATGCTCTTTGCCATTAGTGGTGAATGCACAAGCACCCACACACAGAGTACAGACTGATAACATGACACATGGAATGAAAACAGAAAACTAACTATCTGCTGGTTGGAACCACAAAGTTCTGCATGGTCACACAAAAAATGTTCCAACTCTGCTATGAGCTTCACCTCTTGTTTTTACTGGGTGGCTGTTGAAAATGAAAGCTTTTTCTCTTAATTGTTGGTATTGTACAACGAGGTGACTGGTTATCACCCAGTCCAATGAGTGGTCTTCCCAGACTTTCCACAGAAAACAAAAAGACTTCACTTTATAAATATATACAAGTCCATATTTATCTGCATGAATGATGCATCCAATGTCATGAGGACTAATAACACCTCCGAACCAGGACAAACACTGGCTCATAGGACGTCTTTAAATGCACTATAATACAATTTTGCATTCACTTGAACTTGGCAACCCAAACCTGTTCCAGTATGGCAATGCCCCTGTGCACAAAGTGAGCTCCTTAAGATCTGGTTTACATGCTTTGGAGAGGAAGGTCTTGAGTGGCCTGCTATAGAGCTCTGATTTCATCCCTATTGAACACCTTTGGGATGAATTGGAACGCCGACCGCACTCCAGGTCTCCTCACCTACATCAGTTCCTGCCTTTCATAATACCATTGTGGCTGATGAACACAAATATCCATGAGCACACTTCAGAATCTAGTGGAACATCTTCCCAGAAGAGTGGTGGGAACTATAAGAGCAAATTGGGACTAAATGTTGAACACTGTTCAACATTGCCTCAAAAACCCAATACTTTTGGAAATATGTATTTCCTTAAAATAGAATGAAGTTGTTTAAGCAGCACATGAAATATCTTGTCTTTCTTCTGTCTTTATTTGAATACAAGTCAAACTAATTGTCATTTTATTGCTTAGTGTTTTGGGGTCCCCTGGTGGTCTAGTGGTTAAGATGCAGCGCTCTCACCGCTGCGACCCGGGTTTGATCCCCGGTCAGGGAACCAACCCCAGCCACTCTCAGTGCCGGTCCCAAGCCCGGATAAATGGGGAGGGTTGCGTTAGGAAGGGCATCCAGCATAAAAACATGTGCCAAATCAAAACGTGCGGAGGATCCGCTGTGGCGACCCCTAATGGAAGAAGCCGAAAGAAAGAAAGAATTGCTTAGTGTTTTGACCTTTTAACTTTAACATTACTATAATATTACTGTTATTCTTTTTCTTCCCTTTCCGGTTTGAATAGTCTGATTTGGTTTATTAATCGAATCTGTGCTGAGGATGTTTGTGAAGTTTATTTTACAGTTGAAGAGGTCCCTAATACTCAGGTGTGAGATTTTTAAAAGCTTGTTTTCAAATATTTGCTGAAATACTATTTATTTCTGTTATACTGTATAATGTTACTGACTTCCAATGACATTTGAATTTACAAGCTGCTCCTACAAATGAACACATTCCTTCAGACAGTTCGGACTGATCATGACGGGGTTTCTTTTATTCGATTGTACTTAGTTTTTCAATAGTCGACAAACAAATATCCTCTTAACTCCAATACACTTACACTTGAACATTCTTAGATTGGAACGTTCAATAGTAAATATGCCAAAACTCGCGCGCACACACACCTGTATGTTAAAACCCTGAAGGCTTTTCCTTAATCCTCTCGTTTTTGTCATTTTACCTGTAACGCACTCTGTTTCTACCGGTGCTTTATGCTCTCTTAATATCTCTCCCCCCTTCATATTCCTCATCAGTCTTTCTACTTGTACACTTCCAGTCTATTTGTCATCTCGAAACTAGTATGTCTGCTTTTTCGATTTCAAATGATCTTTCAAGCATATGAAATGGTTTTAAGCTTTACGACTGGCTTGGTCAAGCCAACATCATGGTGTGTTGTAACAACATTACCCACCTGGTTTGTAGTTGAACTTGTTGCGATTTCGAAAAACACTTCAATTGTTTATTTTATTTTCACTTCCAGTTCACCTTATTTCTGTACACGTTCCTTAAACCTTGTTTTCAGATCTCTTTTGCTCTCTCTTGCCTGATTAGCTGCTTTCAGCTACATCATTTATTAATTGTGTATGCCTGGATAAGTTGCAGTAGAGGATCTGCTACAGAAGCCACTCTGGGTCATGTCTTAAAGAAGCTGGAGTTGTTGGATAATGGATCGGTCCAGTGAAATACTAGAATAGAATACTGGAATATTTTACTATTGGATTACTTATATATATATATATATATATATATATATATATATATATATATATATATATATACACATACAGTACAGACCAAAAGTTTGGACACACCTTCTCATTCAAATAATTTTCTTTATTTTCATGACTATGAAAATTGTAGATTCACACTGAAGGCATCAAAACTATGAATTAACACATGTGGAATTATATACATAACAAAAAAGTGTGAAACAACTGAAAATATGTCATATTGTTGGTTTTTCAAAGTAGCCTTAGATTACTGCTTTGCACACTCTTGGCATTCTCTTGATTCCTACTTTGAAGAACCTACAATATGACATTTTTAGTTCACTTTTTTGTTATGTATATAATTCCACATGTGTTAATTCATAGTTTTGATGCCTTCAGTGTGACTCTACAATTTTCATAGTCATGAAAATAAAGAAAACTCTTTGAATGAGCAGGTGTGTCCAAACTTTTGGTCTGTACTGTATATATAATATATATAAACTTTTGGTCTGTACTGTATATATAATATATATATAAACTTTTGGTTTGTACTGTATATATAATATATATATAAACTTTTGGTTTGTACTGTATATATAATATATAAAAATTTTTGGTCTGTACTGTATGAATAATATATATAAACCTTTGGTCTGTACTGTATGAATAATATATATACAGTACAGACCAAAAACCTTTGGTCTGTACTGTATATGTAGCCAAAAGTATTGGGTCATAAGTATGGTATGTGCTTTTTGAGCTTTGCATTCCACATTTAGTTCCAATTCCCTCCATGTGCTTATGGATAGTCTTCTTTCTCTGTTTGTGGGGTTGTCAAATCTGAATTTGGATTTTTTTAAGGTTTTCTTAATTGATCTTGATTTTTCCTGTGTTTTTTGGGTGGCCTTGTTCATATCTCGTCGGGGGTTCATAGGTCAGGGGTTACAATGTTAGAAATGGTTAAAAAAAACCCAAAAAAGGTATGAATTTTCAAACAAATACTCCATGCAAAGGTCAAAGCACAGTAGTTACACTTTACAAGACATACAGAAAGGCCAAGGTTGGCAGAACTTTGCCTTGATATTGCATGTATGAAGCTTATAGACTTTATGAATGTAGAATTAACCTTGAATTGCTAGTTTAGTGCTCAGGTTAGGGATGGTTTACAGGAGTTATATCGTACTGTACTGATGAGACAATACAATTCTCACCTCTGATAAAAGGTTAAATATCTTATTACAAAAAGTTACAGAATGAGGTGATAGACGAGTTTAAAGAGAAATAAATGCAGTTCTTGTGTGTCCTCTGCATTACAGTTTTGAGATCTAAACCATGCTGAAGTGGTTCGGCTCCGACGACGCCGGCGCTTCACCCGGAGTGAGTAACAAAATCAGAAAATATGCTGAATTTCAAAAATAGCTTGTAATGCAGTGCTTTTTGTTTAAAAAGTGTTGTTAATATGAAGTATTTTGTTGTGTTGAATTGTGCTTATTCCTGAATAATTTAAGCTATATACTGTCGTGTTTATTTTTTGCTTCTATATATTTTCTTTGTACTTTGTTTAATTGACAGTGTTTTGTTCTAAAAGGATATAAGATAGTCATTAATTGTAATCAGAACCTCCGTATCGCTTCCGATGATTGTTTCATATCATTAAAT
This sequence comes from Silurus aristotelis, assembly GCF_946808225.1. Classification (NCBI taxonomy): domain Eukaryota; kingdom Metazoa; phylum Chordata; class Actinopteri; order Siluriformes; family Siluridae; genus Silurus; species Silurus aristotelis. The sequence continues at coordinate 20,689,818 of NC_139583.1, forward strand.
ATCTCAGATTTAGTGCTATGGCCTGCGTGATCAGAATATTACTATATTTTCATGTCACTTATACAAGTGAGTTATTAGTAATTCTGTTTGTATCCAGCTTGATAAATGAGGCCCTTTATATTTAATGAAATCGAGGTTAGAGGAAGTCATTCATGAAAAAAAAAAAAAAAAAGTGGATGTGTGACCTTTATATGACTACACATAATTTTGCAAAGTAGTACCAAGATTGATATCCATTGCTATAATAAGATCATTGTCTATTTTTAACTAGATAGCAACACTGTCTGAATTAAAAAAAAATTTTTTTTATTTTTTTACTTTTTTTAGTTTTAAAACAGACTTGCATTGAATGCAATACACAATTATTTTCAACATGCTTGTTTTTGTCTCTGTGTCTCTCTCTCTCAGGCCAGCAATGAGGGAGATGTTAACCCCCCTCTCTCCGAGGAGACGGAGCGCTTGGCTCAGATGGAGCAGCTTGTGTCTCAGTTGAAAGAGATGATTCGAGAAAAAGATGCAGCTTTGAAAACAAAAGATGAAAAACTCAAGGTGATCAGCTATTGATCCCTACCATGTGGATACTTTTATTATTATTTCTCCTTCAGTACAAGCTGAAAATAATTAGCACTAGAGCCATGTGATGTTGATTACCACCCAGAGTTGTAACCACATTTCCAAATGTCGTATTATCTCCTCACCACCACCACCATCCGTTTTCATCGTCAGTTTGAGTCATAACAGCTTTAAACATGTCAAAAAGTCAAAAGCCCTCGACCCCTGAAAACTTGGGGCTTTAAGTTACAGCTTAATAAAAAAGTCTTTGCAGTCGGTTAAAATGGAACATGCATGATGACATAGAAAATATTTTTTTTTTCCATCACGCCATCATTTTTAAAATAAACTACGAATTTAATATAACAGACTAGTTGTCTGTAAATATTTTGGGTAACATTCTATTTATAATAAAATATCATAATCAATTATAATTAATAACAAATAATGTATTGATATTTGACACACAATTTTTTTTTAGTTGTTGCCTTTTAGATTGAAGTGTCAATCCAGCTGCTTTTTTGCAGTGCACTGTGGGTATATTATTTGGTGCAGTAGTGTATAACACCTGTGTCGGGTTGCTGTCAATTTGATGGCGTCATTTTGTTACCCATCATTATATTTGCTCTACAGGATAGAAGCCCATGAAAGCACACAACCGTTCCTGCTTTATTCGATAACGTTTCTCACAGTAGCTTACCTATCTGGAATGGAGAGCAAAGTACAAGGGAAACACAGCAACAATAGAGTATTATGGTTATTTGCAGACTTCTGGGCTGTCTAGTTAATCTGTCAGTGTTGTAAGAAATTAACCAGGGTGAAATACACACATTCAACAGCACTTTATTTGGTAATGCAGCTTCAGCACAAACCTGAAAAGTGTATAAGAACACGAAGCTAATGTAAGGTAATTAGGGTTGCATTTATAAACCAATAAAATGATTTATTATTTTCCCCTCTTACCACACTGCACAAGGCTGAAAAAGAGACGTACGAGGCGAAGCTTTCGAAGATGCGGCTCCAGAACAAGGCAAAAGTCACGTCTCTAAACTCACAGCTGGAGGAGCTGAGAAAGCAGCAGGGGGAGCCAGTGGGCAAAACCGCAACACCACAACTCAAACGGGTAACGGTGCTTATCATTTTTCCATTTGACACGTGACTAAATTATTTTGTCCCTTTTATTGGGATGTAATGCTTTGTTTTGGATTTCTGTTCTGATTGATAGATTTTTTTTTTGCAATATGGATCAAAGCTGAGAGCTTAAACTAGGTTTCATTTATTTCCTCACTTTATTGTCTGCATGATAGTTTCTGCCCAATGAGGGTCAGGTTGAGGTTCATCCAGCAGTCATAGTTTTTAACATTTCCCCGGCAGTTATCGTGTCAGAACCATTATGATTAGACGTAAAGTGCAGTCTCAATAGACTGGAGAAGTCACTCTGTGAAAGACACTTCATGTTCTATATTATGCTGAAAGAATTCTGAGATATTTTTTGTTATTTTCACAGCTTAAATACGTGTTAGTAATAAGTGCTGCCTCTCTCACAGCGTAGTTTTTACTTAATAAAGTCAGAATAAAAAAAAAAAAAATAATAAAATTGAGGCATTACGAATAGTCTAATCCTTTTTTCCCTTTGTTTTGTTCAAGCTTTTTATTTATTTTACATTTTACAGTCGGTAAGATTGCAGTGGTGGATAAATCATTAATAGGTTCTGATAACTAATGTGTATAGATTGGAAGTGGAGATTCGGGGGACTCTGAGCACACCGGAGCCAGCAGAGGGAAAATCTTGTTGCTTAAAAGGAAAGTGGAAGACTTTGAGCAGCAGCTTGCACAAAGAAACCAGGAGCTGCAATTGAAGGTACAGAAGCTTTGCCCATTTAATATAGTTGGTGGAAAAAATAGACATATCTTTGTATCTCATTTGTAATTTCACGTTTTAGACACAGGAGCTGGAAGCCCAGAGGGGACGCGGTGCTGAAATGGATGCCATGTTGGTGGAAAAGGATAAATGCCTGGCTGAGAAAGAGGACTACATCATTCACTTACAGATGGCTATTGGTGGAGAGAAAGCAGTTAAAACAGTGGAGCAAATAACACCGGAAAACAAGGCAAGAAACACTTTTTGACCTTTTTGTTCAACGTATTAACAAAAAACCAGACTGTATTGCTGAAGTACGTCTTAGACAGTTTGTTCTTGTGTACACAGATACCTCACACAGCTAAACACTTGGTGTTGAAATAGTTTACTATTTAATATTAAGGGGCAGCTAATGAATGTGAGTATGTTGTAACAGAAGAAATTGTGTGATTGAGTGATGATTATCAATGCGCTTTATTATTTCAGGAATCATCAGTGCAGGAGCTGCAGATGCTGGTGAAAAACCTGACGAAAAAGGTCGGAGATGGAGAGGAGAAGTACAGCCTCCTAAAGGAGCAGAGCGACAGCTTTAGGGAGTTGCTGGTCACAGAAAGAGCTCAGTTTGAAGAGAAGGAGAACATGTACAAGCAAAATGTACGATCCACTTTTCACTTTTTTTAAGCTGACTTTTAAGTACACCATTAATCAGAGAACTGTACTGTGGTAGAGAACGAGATGACAACGAATTGTTCATCCATTGGTTCATAACATTTATCCATTTATCTCTTGTATGAGTTCATGCATTTCGCTCTCAGTCGTTCATACAAGTTTGTTCATAGCTTATCATGCACTATTCAAGCAATCAATGTTTTTCGTTCATCCATCCATCATGCATCATTCTATCAGGTAGTACCACAATGCACCATTTAGGCTTGTTGTCCATCCTTCCGTCCATCCATCTGTCTATCCATTCCTCCATCCATCCATCATTTTATTTAGTCAAACCTGTCTTTGCCATCTGTTTGTCATGTACCATTCAGTCAGGCAGTCCAAAACTTTCATTCTATCTATTCATCCAATTATGCATCAATCCATTTTTCTATCCATCCATTTATCTGACCACCCAGCCAGCCATCATGTACCATTTATTTAGGCAGCTCTGTACTTGCCATGCATTCATCTGTCCATCTATTTTCATCCATTCTTTTATTTAGAAACACTTATCTTTGCCATCTCTTTAAGTTCCTGCTGTCTTTATATCTACTCATTTATACCTCCCTCCCTTTTTAGTCATACTTCCCATAATAATGTATCAGTTCATCTTTATTTATTTATCACAGATTTAGCAGTTGTATAAAACCAGAAATCTTTGGGTTTTTTTGTTACAGATCCAGACATTTAAGGACATCATTTTACAAAAAGACCACAGATTAACGGAGATCAATCAGTTGCATGAACAGGAGCTTTTTAAACTTGCAGCAAAGTCAGATGCTAGTGCAGATCTTGAGCAGGTAAGAGAAGTCATTTTGGATTAATATAATATATATATATATATATATATATATATATATATATATATATATATATATATATATATATATATATATATATATATATATATATATATAAGAAGTTGTGTTTTTGAAGAACATATTGAGGTTCACACAGATTCACACATTCATTTGATTAGCGTTTAACAAATGTATTCAGATGTGTATACAGATAAGGTCGAATGCACTGAGGGTGCATGTTCAGTGTGCAGTGGTTTAATGCTGCAACTCTTTGGTTTGACCTTTTTTCAGCTTTTAAAAGCTCTGAAACAGAAACTGCACGAAAAGGAAGAGGTTCTTCTGGGGAAAACCCAGGTGATCGACGTCCTTCAGAGAGAAGTGGATGGAAGAGATCAGCAAATCCAGGTGAGGACATGGAATCGATCCTCATTCAGCGCACATGTTAAAACAGTTTCAGGAAAATGGCTTCTCCGAATGATTGGGTCAAATGATTTTTTAAATTAATTTAATCTAAATTTAAAGACTTTATTGCTTCTTAAAGGAATGACTGTCTGACTTGCACCTTCTTGTAAAGGAGCTGAACGAGCGTTCGAGACGCCTACAGAGCGAGAAGGAAAACCTTCAGTCTAAGATGGATGCCGAGAAGCACATCATGCGTACTCAGGTTCGAGACCTCATGGAGAAGCACCAAGAGGAGCTAAAGAAAGTGACAGAGAAATATGAGAGGGAGATATCCGAGAAAGAGATGATGTCCTCCACTTCAATTACCACGTCTGCAGACTTGCCTGTTGACCCATCGATAAAACAGAGACTCTCAGATCTTGAAGGTCATTTTTTTTTTTTACATGTACTCTACACTGCTTGGCTAATAAGTTTCACAGACACGGGTCATTTCCTGACACATTGCCTGCATAGTGTATAAGGTATGTGGTTTAGGATGTGTCAGTTATTGGATTCTCCAGAACACTCCAGTTCAAGCTCTTGGTTTATGCAGTTTCTGACATTGAATGTTATAAGAAGTGGTATAAGGGTTATAATTATAAGAAGAATATTGCTAAACAAATGGGTGGTATCTCTTTCCACTCTACTCAAGATTATAGAAAGTAATTCAGGTGGCATAGTTCTGATAGTCGAGTCAAGCAGGCGTTTATTGTCATTCCAACCAAACACCCAACACAACACAACATTAATACAAAACTACACAAAACAACATTCCCCCCGAACCAAGGTGCTACATAAGACAACACAAATTAATACAAAACTACACAAAACAACATTTCCCCAGGAATAAGGTGCTACATAAGACAACACAACATTAATACAAAACTACACAAAACAACATTCCCCCAGAACCAAGGTGCTACATAAGACAACACAAATTAATACAAAACTACACAAAATAACATTCCCCCAGGAATAAGGTGCTACATAAGACAACACAACATTAATACAAAACTACACAAAACAACATTCCCCCAGGAATAAGGTGCTACATAAGACAACACAACATTAATACAAAACTACACAAAACAACATTCCCCCAGGAATAAGGTGCTACATAAGACAACACAACATTAATACAAAACTACACAAAACAACATTCCCCCAGAACCAAGGTGCTACATAAGACAACACAAATTAATACAAAACTACACAAAATAACATTCCCCCAGGAATAAGGTGCTACATAAGACAACACAACATTAATACAAAACTACACAAAACAACATTCCCCCAGGAATAAGGTGCTACATAAGACAACACAACATTAATACAAAACTACACAAAACAACATTCCCCCAGGAATAAGGTGCTACATAAGACAACACAACATTAATACAAAACTACACAAAACAACATTCCCCCAGAACCAAGGTGCTACATAAGACAACACAAATTAATACAAAACTACACAAAATAACATTCCCCCAGGAATAAGGTGCTACATAAGACAACACAACATTAATACAAAACTACACAAAACAACATTCCCCCAGGAATAAGGTGCTACATAAGACAACACAACATTAATACAAAACTACACAAAACAACATTCCCCCAGGAATAAGGTGCTACATAAGACAACACAACATTAATACAAAACTACACAAAACAACATTCCCCCAGAACCAAGGTGCTACATAAGACAACACAAATTAATACAAAACTACACAAAATAACATTCCCCCAGGAATAAGGTGCTACATAAGACAACGCAAAAGTCATAACTAACAACATATGTGCAAATGTGTTGTACATGTAATGTTATTGATTACTGATTATTTAACATATTTAATTGGACTGCTCTTCTTTTAATGTCAGTACATGGCACTTTTAAAAGTGTAGTACTTTCTCTTAAGGATTTGTTTAATAATATACTACCTGAAAAGGTTTTTAAAAAAAAAATAGCATATGTATATGGAAAATATGTAACTACAGCTACTACTTTCCCCATAACTATAACATTGTAGTTAGCTAAATAAGCAGACTTCAGACTCCAAACAATTCATTTATTTTTGACCAATGAGCACTGGCTGTAATTAAAGCACTAGAATGATAGAACACAAGACAATGATAGGATATTAGCATCATGATCAATTTTAACAATACATTTTTGAGAAGGTTATAATAGCTTTTGTTTTGTTTTTTAAATAAACGACAAGTATTTAATAATATAGAGATAAAAAATACACATTAAGGTTTGAGACACTTAACTGCAACACTGCGGTGTGCTGCTGGCAGTTTGAGAGCAAACCTATATGCTGTGATGCAGATCAAGTGTGCTTGTATTGATGTACTAGCTAAGCCTTGTTAAAAACAGACCAGTGTCGAGCCCAGACTTGATTGGGCCATTTTGGTCAACTTATCACCTTGAGCAAGCTTGACTTGAACAGGCTTGTTGTACACAGATGTTCGTTTTGCTCTGAATTATGAAAACGAATGCGTAAATGTTCCTTGTTTATTTGTATTGTTCTTTTTTTTAGCCCAAGTCAAGCTAAAGGCAGAAGAGGCCAGCAAATCAGAGGCAAAGTTTTTAAAGATGAAAGCCTGGTCCAAATCCCGCACCCGACAGCTGGAAGACGAGCTGAAGAAAGCACAGGTTAGATTTGATCCAACTATATAACTATGAATTACTCTGCCTTTAAGTATAATATATTTAGTCCTGTCTTTGTGTAATTACAAAGTGTATATATACACAGAAACACATTTTTATTAATATATATATATATATATATATATATATATATATATATATATATATATTTAAGATGCATTCCTGTTCCGTTTGTTTATTTGCAACAAACTGGTTAATTAAAACAGATTTTCTTTAGCCAAACAAATAAATAAATGTACAAGCGTTAAACTTAAAAAAAATTCTTGAACACCATGAATAACAGCTTTTATACTCTCTTGCCATCCTGACAGTCTTTATTCATTTCTAATAATCTTTCTGAGCTTGTGATCCAGTTCATCCAAGAGCAGTCCAATAGGATTTTGTTCTGTTTGCTCTCAAAAAAATGATTACAGAGTAGACTAGAGGTCGACCGATTAATCAGGCCGATTTTTTTTATTATTGTTACTAAACGGGCTGATTTTGTAAATGTATTTATTTATTTTATTAATCAGGCCGATTAATTTTTTTTATTAACTCATTTCTGCTGCAAATTAGAACGATTATTAGACAGGCGCATCTGATACACCAAACCGTGCGTAATATCAATACCAGCAGGTGGCAGTAGTCTGTATTCCACATCCAAAGAAGGGAACCGGAAAAGAAACATCTGCGAAAATATAAAGCAACAGACTGACTGATTCGTGTAGCTTTTATCAATTATGTTTTCTAAATTACAAAAACAAGAGCAAGAATGACAACAAGCGAGTTCTGTTAAAACTAAACGAGTTCTGCGTTTAGTTTTTTCTTGTGTGCTCATTCGTTAAGCTGAATAGCCAATCGGAGTTTTCTTTCTCGCCATACAATTTTTTCTGCCGCTGATTCAACATACAGAAACGGGCAAAAAAAAAACAGAGTGGAAAAAACTAAAGCCGACCGACGATGTAATAAATTATAAAATGGTAGCCATGTTGGTCCAGTATTCCGTTAACCTGGAATACGTTACCCCAAAAATGTAAGCTTCCATGTTTGACTGTGGGTGTGAGGCAGTCATCTAACATAAGTTCTTTTGTTGGAGACAAAAATGTCAAATGTGAACTCATCTGTCCACAGAACTTTCTACTGGCCATTCACGGTATAATTCTTGTGTTTTTGTCTTTAACCCAGTTTGTTGTGTAAAAAAAAAAATATACAGGAATGTGTTGTGTGACGCTTATCTAAATACCATGCCGCCTTCTTTTTCTCCTACGTGTTCGACCTGCCAGTGTGAAACTACGACCCCAGATGTAGACGCACTCCGCAGCCGTGTTAATGCGCTTGAGGAGGAGCGAGAAGAGCTGCTGTGTAAACTCGAGCAATACGATGAACTTAAAACCAAAAATGGTAAGAAGCAAAAAGAAAGGAAGGAAACGTTGCTGCAAAAAGCTACCGAATCCAAATATTCTTCTATTATTACTGCATAAAACACGCATAACTGTTGCACACAATTGATTTTTTTTGTGGGACTGAGATACGGGACACCCAGCATATTTATTTGGGTTCATTGTGGAACCATAGTCTTTTCACCAAACACAAATTAGCAACCTGAGAGCTGATAATCCATAAGCAGAGCCCTGACAGGCTGAACAATATCTTAACCCGAAATATAGTACCTCTTTTCTTTGATAATATGACAAAAAAAAAAAATAAACGCTATCCATAATTTCAGAATTTAGTAAAATTACTGTTGACACTTTTTAACTGTAATGAAAAAAAAAATAATCTCATGTTATTGTGTTTTAGCACAAAAACATCTAATACCGAGCACAGAATATAGGAATCTCTTTCTCTTTCCTCTCTCTCTTTCACTCTATTTTTCTTTCTTTCTCTCACTTTTACAGCCTCACACTTTCTTTCTCCTTTGCTTAAGGGTATGAATGTAATATGATCAGATAAATTGCATTGTGCACCTTGTTTTCCCATAATGGTAAAAAAAATATTCCTCATAGTTTTCCCACAGTGTACATTTTTTTAACAAGAACAAAATTGCTTACATATTGTTTTCAGCATGTATCCGAAGCCTTAGTTTATTGTCCGTTAAGTTGAATTAAAAAAAAAAAGACATTAGAATAGATTTATAAAAAAATGAGATTGGCTTGAAAAGGTGATTTATATTGCTTTCTTTCATGTTTGTGGTCTTATCGTTTAAATACCGCGGTCACAAATAAATGCTCGCTTCATATACATTTATAGTTATAATGTATGCATGTGAAATGGCTCACGTAATTTTTTGGATATTTAATTTGTATTTGTTTGGTTATGTCTGTAGATGTTTTGGAGGCTAAGCTGGTGGTTTATGAGGAACAGCAGAGGAAAATGCAGGCAGACTTGGAACAGGTCACCAAGAGAGCCGCCTCCCAGGTCAGACATTTCATTTTGTACCAACTGTACATTGTGTAGTCTGTTAGCAGTCGGGTTTGTGTCATCACGTCCTTCAACAAGTCAGATTTCTGTTCTGTGCAAGAATACCGCACACTGGATTAGATGAAATATTGCTAAAAAAAAAAACCAAATGCCGATTGATGTCATCTGCAGGCGAGTGAATCTGGAAGCATGGATGATGCTCAGAGTCAGGTGATGGAGTGGCAGGATATGATTGCCATGGTGGCTGAAGCTGAAGAGTCACGGAATCAGATCCGAGAGGAGAAAACCGCACTGGAAATCCGCATGAGCCACATAGAGGAGGAAAGAGAGGGTGAGAAGAGAGTTTATAATATTTGTATTATTATAAACAGCTTGTAATAATAACAATAATAATTTAAATAATAATAATAATATCTGCTGTCTGAAACAGTGCCTAGTTTCTATTCTTTGTTACAATATGAACAATTCTTGATTGTCATATCCAATATGGCGATTTTTATTTTGTGAATGATTTTTTTCTTCTTCTTGTTTCTGGATAATTTTATCCACGATGGAGGATACAATCAAAGCATTAGCATTAAATGTTGAAACCACAATAGCTCCTACACGTTGTGAACAATATATATATTTTTTTCTTAAGATTTTTTCATTCAAGCTTAAAAGCATGGTCCCTCATTTATGTTTTCATTTTCTCTCCACCGTCAATGAGCTGAGCATTGGCCCTGTGCCTCAGCCCCATCACACCTCGTGCCCGTCATCTCCCCCATCCCTCTCTCCCTCCCTCCTTGTGATTGGTTCAGCCAAAGAGAGCCAAACAGTTTCCCGTCAGTTTTGTGCATGCAGGTTTCACTCAGCATCTGTCTTCCTGCTGTACTGCTTCCTGTTTCCCATCATCCTTTTTTACTTGTCCATGCGGAAACAGAAGCAGTACAGCCGAGGTCGATGTCTGGCATAATCATTTTCTTTATTTCATCTTTCTTCCCCCCCACCCCCTTACATGTCTTTATTTATTTCTGATGAACTCTTGTTGACCAGGCCTGCTGTTTAACACTCTCTAAATGCACACCATGCTTTTGGTGTTGGTGCTCTAACAATATCTGAATATGCATGTGCAGATATACAATATTAACATATTTTAATTAAGGGAATCCCATTATTAAATGGCTACGTATTACATTGTCGAAAGCAGTCTAGTCCTATTTAATACATAAACCTTGTTAACTGTTTATATAAGGAGAATTTGGGCATCATTTTGATATACATAAAATTTGATATATTAAAAGAAGAACTGAATATTTAAACTAATTATGGGAAAGTTGCCATCTTACAGTGCAAATGTATTTATTTTGTTCCCATATTGGTATTTCACATAGTTGGTCTCTTTTCCCTGATTGGATTAAGCTCGATTTTCTGATCATATCTTTTCACATGATTAATTTACCGCCTTTCTTGGCGCCATGTATAAGTCATCATAGCATATTTTTCCCTTTCAATGACTTGACCGCCTAGGGCCTGGCGATGTTAAATTCACACTATTAACACACTTTTTTAACCACCTGTTCATGTACTCATTCTAACATCACCCTTTTTAATACTATATTCTGCTTTTATACTTGATACGATCCAAAATAACATGGTGTTTTATTGCTTTTGAAATTCACTATCCTCTTTCCAGAAAATGTCTCAGAATTCTTGATGCTGTTTGAAGAGTCTGCTTTAAAAGTCTGAATTAATTAAAAAAAGGTGATGAATAATGTTTTACAGTATTCAGTTATACAGTAAAACCCCATTGGACAAGCATAATTCGTTCTTGAAAATTGCTCGTAGGTCCATTTGCTCGTACGTTCGAACTGATTTTCCCCATAAGAATGAATGTAAAAGCGATTTAATCCGTTCCGAGATCTCATTCGATCGCTTATTTCTGCACTTAAAAAGTATTTGTAGCCTATTTTAACAAACAAATACAGCGCAAATTACCGTAATGTAAACATAATTTAACACTTACCCATGTGGTAGTGGTTGATTGCGAGTGTGAGACGCGCACCACGTTCATCACCTCCTCAGTTTCCATGGTAATTCTATTTACTTTCGTTTTCACCAGCACTGATTTTCTTGGGAGACATTTTTCAAGATTTCTAGTGAAATAAAAATATAAAACTAAAAGAAGTTAAGTTTTTGCTGCACTGAATAACGAGAGCGACCGAGTGATACGTCATCAATAAAAGCTTCTTGACTTGACTTGATCAACTAAGCGACTGATGCGACCCTCCGCCGAAAACGGGGAACCGGCAGCGTGGATTTGCTCGTGCCTTCGAAATTTGCTCGTGAAATAGGGTAGAATTTTGCGAGTAAGGTCGCTCGTATCTCTGTTTGCTCGTACTATAGGTTGCTCGTACAATGGGGTTTTACTGATATTCCTGAACAACAAGGACCAGCTTTATTTGCTTGCCTTGGTTGATACTGGGTTAAACATGTATCCATTCAAATGTATTAATATTTATACAGCAGCATTCTCAGTTGGCAGTTTTATTGGGAAAGAGCTACGTTATGTCTACACTCACTGGCTATTTGATCTGACTGAGTTATAGGCAGGTTTTCTTTTAAAAGGCACTGCAGAGTTAAATAGCTAATCCAAACGTTTTCTCGTCACCCGTCATGTACGAATATAGATTGTTTACTTCATTGATCCCAAAGCTTAATTGTCATTTTTTACATAGCGGAGGGTCCGAGCGCAGGGTCAGTCGTGGTATGGTACCCGCCAAACTTATGATCGAACTTTGATTCAGCAAACTAATAAACAAAAGCCTTATCCACTCTGTACTCTTTACAAATAAAAGTAGGAGGAGCTTCTTCTTTAAGAAGATCAAATCAGACCATCTTTGTCTCTTGTGTGGCTCCCATTTGTCTCCCTCACAGGGATATGTTTTGTTTGTCAAGTTTTAATGATGACAGTCAACCCCAATCAAATTTAAATAGCAGTAGGTTAATTTGTGAGCAGACGTGGTCAGGTGATGAAATTTATTTTAGATGTTTGTTGCTTTTAACATCAGCATCCGAGTGGATACGTATGGAAGTGGCATGGTCTAGCCTCCTCTTATGTAGACAAGAGAGATTAAGGACGTGGGACGAGGCAGAGATGTCTGACCGTTTTTTTTTTTCAACCTCCTCATGGTGAGACACAAGAAGGAGAATTTAAAGGCATATTGCCAGACATTTAAGATGAACAGGAATTAACATGAAACTTTTGCAAATGGTCCTTGATGCAATTCAAAACGCAAGGTTATTATTACTTTACAGAACTGTAGCATTATTATTAGATAATATCCAGGCAGTAGTGCTTTCTTAGCACTGTACAGAACCTGCTAATGGTCCGCTGTTAGTACCTGCGTTCTCATGGGTAAAGCTAGTGTGAAAATTATGCATAAGAAACTAATTGCGGTCAGTAAGTGTAAATCTACAAAGTGAGACCCCATAAAATAGGCAATGAGTGTAGTAAAATAGTAGCAGTAAATAAACTGTCTTACTGAGTTCTAACCTTTTTTTTTCTTTCTTTCTTTTCTTTGCGACTTCATAAAGCCTGTCCTTCTCTTCATTAATCTTTTAATCTGCTTTTCTCAGCCAGTCTTCACTGTTGCCACAAAACAGATGGGGATATGTTTTGTGCTGATTATTCGCAACGATACACACATACCAATGTTGATGTAGGCACGCTTCCGAAAATTTTACCTTATAATAAACCCAACAGCTTTTCCCTTTCAAAGCAGAATTTGGGAGGAATTTCACGACGCAATCGAAATACATTTCCTCGCAGTCCATTCGTTGCTTTTGGACACGTCATCATGCTGCTTTTATCATTTTATTATATTACAATAAACATGATACGCATGGCTTTTCACTTAACTTGCAGAGACGCACTGGCATGTACAGATAGGTCCATAAATATAAGTGCAACACTAAGAGCTGTTTATATTTGATCAGTTGTACATCACCATTGTGCTCGTCTTTATTAATATTGTAATATCTAGATGTATGTCTGGTATCTGGATGTTCAGGTCAACGTAAATCTTTTGCCTCTCTTGTGTTCTCTAGTGTGATTGTGAAACCTCAAAAAAAAAAAAAAAAGTATAAATGTCGAGCTTTTCCAGTCTGGAAAAGTTTCTAGTGCATTATCCTGATAATAGTAGATTGTACTGGAGCATCACCAATGCAAGGCAGCACATGTTGTCAACATTTGGCAGGTCATTTTTGGTTTGCCCTGGTGTTTAATAAAAAATTATCAAAGTAAATTATTCATTTGAGCGAGACGAGGGAAGTGTCATATTAATTACTATACGTTAAACAGCTCTTGGTCGTGCACTCAGATTGTACATGTCCTCTTGTACTGCTTTCCTCTGGTGTACAGTTTTGTGCGATTGCAAGGTCTCTGCGAGGTGTGTTTTTGTGTGTGCACGATACCCATTCCTTAAGTTGCTCTTTATCTCCCCACCCCACAACCCACCTCCAAGTCATACAGTTCTTTACGCCATCAGTCACTTCCTATCTTTCTTCAGTTGCTTTTTTCTTTCATTCTTTCGGTGCAAATGTTATTAAACCCCTCATAACCTCCTGTGGCACAAAACTGATTGAGGATGACTGGTTCTTTCCTGGCTGCTCCGATCCAGCACTGGCCGATCGGCAGCGGGAGTTGGAGGAGGAGTTGGCTCAGGCTCGAGGACTCCGTTCACAAAAGGGCAAGAAGACGGGAAGCTCCGCCCCTCGCAACCTGCAGGTACGAGCCGGTTGGAAATGTTGTTTGTATAAATCGAGCAATTAATTCAAAGTCCAATTTTATGTCACATACACATTTATACAGAGTAAGGCATTAAGTGAAATACTTTTTATAAGTATTAGATTACAATATAAGATTAACAAATGAAAATAAAAGTAAAAATGTAAAAATATATTAAAATATAATCAGACCAAGTATATGTATACATTTTATTTTTATATATATATATATATATATATATATATATATATATATATATATATATATATATATATATATATATATATATATATATACACACAGTACAGATCAAAAGTTTGGACACACCTTCTCATTCAAAGAGTTTTCTTTATTTTCATGACTATGAAAATTGTAGATTCACACTGAAGGCATCAAAACTATGAATTAACACATGTGGAATTATATATGGAATTATATACATAACAAAAAAGTGTGAAACAACTGAAAAATGTCATATTCTAGGTTCTTCAAAGTAGCCACATTTTGCTTTAATTACTGCTTTGCACACTCTTGGCATTCTCTTGATGAGCTTCAAGAGGTAGTCACCTGAAATGGTCTTCCAACAGTCTTGAAGGAGTTCCCCGAGAGATGCTTAGCACTTGTTGGCCCTTTTGCCTTCACTCCGCAGTCCAGCTCACCCCTAAACCATCTCGATTGGGTTCAGGTCCGGTGACTGTGGAGGCCAGGTCATCTGGCGCAGCACCCCATCACTCTCCTTCTTGGTCAAATAGCCCTTAATGCCTTCAGTGTGACTCTACAATTTTCATAGTCATGAAAATAAAGAAAACTCTTTGAATGAGAAGGTGTGTCCAAACTTTTGGTCTGTACTGTCTGTGTGTGTATGTATATATATTTGAACACCCTGCTATTTTGCAAGTTCTCCCACTTAGAAATCATGGAGGGGTCTGAAATTGTCATTGTAGGTGCATGTCCACTGTGAGACATAATCTAAAAAAAAAAAAATCCAGAAATCACAATATATGATTTTTAAACTATTTATTTGTATGATACAGCTGCAAATAAGTATTTGAACACCTGTCTATCAGCTAGAATTCTGACCCTCAAAGACCTGTTAGTCTGCCTTTAAAATGTCCACCTCCACTACATTTATTATCCTAAATTAGATGCACCTGTTTGAGGTCGTTAGCTGCATAAAGACACCTGTCCACCCCATACAATCAGTAAGAATCCAACTACTAACATGGCCAAGACCAAAGAGCTGTCCAAAGACACTAGAGACAAAATTGTACACCTCCACAAGGCTGGAAAGGGCTACGGGGAAATTGCCAAGCAGCTTGGTGAAAAAAGGTCCACTGTTGGAGCAATCATTAGAAAATGGAAGAAGCTAAACATGACTGTCAATCTCCCTCGGACTGGGGCTCCATGAAGGATCTCACCTCGTGGGGTCTCAATGATCCTAAGGAAGGTGAGAAATCAGCCCAGAACTATACGGGAAGAGCTGGTCAATGACCTGAAAAGAGCTGGGACCACCGTTTCCAAGGTTACTGTTGGTAATACACTAAGACGTCATGGTTTGAAATCATGCATGGCACGGAAGGTTCCCCTGCTTAAACCCGCACATGTCCAGGCACGTCTTAAGTTTGCCAATGACCATTTGGATGATCCAGAGGAGTCATGGGAGAAAGTCATGTGGTCAGATGAGACCAAAATAGAACTTTTGGGTCATAATTCCACTAAACATGTTTGGAGGAAGAAGAATGATGAGTACCATCCCAAGAACACCATCCCTACTGTGAAGCATGGGGGTGGTAGCATCATGCTTTGGGGGTGTTTTTCTGCACATGGGACAGGGCGACTGCACTGTATTAAGGGGAGGATGACCGGGGCCATGTATTGCGAGATTTTGGGGAACAACCTCCTTCCCTCAGTTAGAGCATTGAAGATGGGTCGAGGCTGGGTCTTCCAACATGACAATGACCCGAAGCACACAGCCAGGATAACCAAGGAGTGGCTCTGTAAGAAGCATATCAAGCCTAGCCAGTCTCCAGACCTAAACCCAATAAAGAATCTTTGGAGGGAGCTCTAACTCCGTGTTTTTTTTCAGCGACAGGCCAAAAACCTGACCGATCTAGAGAAGATCTGTGTGGAGTAGTGGGTCAAAATCCCTCCTGCAGTGTGTGCAAACCTGGTGAAAACTACAGGAAACGTTTGACCTCTGTAATTGCAAACAAAGGCTACTGTACCAAATATTAACATTGACTTTCTCAGGTGTTCAAATACTTATTTGCAGCTGTATCATACAAATAAATAGTTACAAAATCATACACTGTGATTTCTGGATTATTTTTTTTTTTAGATTATGTCTCTCACAGTGGACATGCACCTACGAAGACAATTTCAGACCCCTTCATGATTTCTAAGTGGGAGAACTTGCAAAATAGCAGGGTGTTCAAATACTTATTTTTCTTACTGTATGTATATGTATATGTGTGTGTGTGTGTGTGTGTATATATATATATATATATATATATATATATATATATATATATATATATATATATATATATATATATATATATATATATATATATTTATATATAATATATATATATCCACACACACACTACCAAAAAATTATATAGATGTATACACATACATGAATTAATAGAAGGGATGGATGGATATGTATGACGGAAGTACAGATTAAAGTGATTCAGTGTGATGTAATTGTCAGTAAAGTGTCATTAATGTGGTTGTGTAAAAAAGTAACGGTGTCAGTCCAGTCCAGTTATAGTTCCACTAGTGCAAGTAATGCAAATAAAAGTGAATATTTGTATTCACTATTAATGTGAATAATAGTCATGATTATTTTTTCCATTTGTGCTAATCTGTATACTGTATTTGCAAATGTATTGGTTTCTTCTAAGAGGGTGAAACATGCTTCATTAGTAATTTATTATATAATTAGCCTGGGAATGCTTAATATTTATTTGGTAATCTGCTGAATTTGCTGTTAGTCTGTTGCCTTCAGGTCAGAAGTGAGGATGAGGCAATTTAATCAGTTATTCATAAATGAATGGAATTATTTGTTATAATTATTTGCATTATCTATGTAAGGGTATTTGTTTTTATTTATTTGTATGTGAGAAAAAAATATAACACAGGCTTATGAATATTCTTTTATATACATGAGTGTGGAGGCGGTATTCGATTTGTATTTCTATTAAATCATTTTAGTTCGGTTCAGCTACTGCATGATGCAGTGATTGATTATGTTGCTGTTTCAGGAGGACTTTGAGGAGTTCGACAACAGGTCATCGTTCCCTGATTCCCACAATCCCTCTGGCAGCATCACTCCAATGGAAGGGGAGAATATGGGAGGTTGGTGGCCCGAATTCACTGCCTCAAACACAGGTGTGAAGCTCACTAGACAGTTCAGGCTGGCATGCGCTCTCCTCATAGTTTGACATCCCCAAATGCTGTATTTTGGTAAGACTCTCTGCAAGTGCTCATGTTCATAAAGCATTATAACTGCGTATTATCTTTTGGCTGTGTAAATTCAACTTCAGGTCTGAAATAGATGATTAAATCAAGGGCCGTCTTTTTTGTTTTTTCCTCCCTCAAACACTAGAAAGGTGGTATTTATACTCGTCAATAATCAGGAACATGTTATTTATCTGCGAGGTTGTATAAGGCATGAGCTTAGGTTAATCATGAAATCTCCTGGCATTTTATTTATTTATGTTTAGCTTTTCTTATTGGTCAGCATTTAACTATGTACCTCAGCATCATTTTGCAACCTTTGTATCTCACTGTATGCTTGAAAAGTTTTATGGAAAAAAGAAATGCAAAAGAGGAATATAAACGTATCTCAATCGCTCTCTTTGTAATACTAGCCAAAAAGTGAATTTTGCTTCATTTTCAAATTTGTATTGCTTAAGCTAGCTGAATGTAACCCTTGCAGCAAATTAATGCAAATGTTACAGTGAGCGAATTAGTAAACAATGCCCAGGCAGTTTCTGGATCTGAGTTATGAGTAATAGTAAAATCTGTGATTTTAACAGATTGGATTAAAGTTTCTATTAAAGAAGTTAGAGTTTAGCAAATTTCTATTAAATAATATGCAGTTATTATATGAACATGGGCCTTATATTTCGTCTTACTCACTTTCTTTTTGCATTTTCGTTATTTGGCATTGTATTTTTCACATCTCACTCAATCTTATTTAAATGCATATATTTATTTTGATCTTTTTCTAACCCATCAATCAAACCACTGTGATGGTGTCATTTGTTTGATGTATATTTCTGTAGTATTTGCTTTATTTTTGTAGATTTTTCGGAGCATGTGCGTGCTGGATGAACTGCCTAGTCTCAGTTCTGTAGGCCTTAGTCCATGTTGAATGCCCATAACAGGCTTTTTTTTGTGTAATAATGTCGGTGTGTATTACCTCCATCTGTGGTAAGTGTTTACTTTTCAACCATTTGTGTTGTGTAGTAAAGCGAATGCATTTCTGTAATATGAACGTGATGTGAGTTTTCTGTGTATCACAAAAGTCCCTCACATTTCAGCAACCATTTTAGTAAATATTCTTAAGGTACAACACTATAGAAATGAAACATGGATATATTTTACAGTAGTCAACTTGCAGCTTGTATAGCAGTACAGATTTACTGTTCTCTGAAAATAAATCAACATACAGCCATTATGGTCTAAATAGCTGGCAACAAATGTGAGTACACCCTAAGTGATAACAGCTGTATGTCGTGTAACCACGCAAAGCCACACGTCCTATTCATCACGTTCATGTCTGTTATTTGGTGCTTTGAGTACAATTCTCTCATACTGACCACTGGATGTTCAACATGGCACTTCAGGGCAAAGAACTCATTCACCCCAACATTCACCCCAACTACTATACAATATATTTAGTTAAATTAAGTTAATGAATGTGAGGTGGACAATCACCAGTTATTGACTTTAATTATTGATTGGGGCTACAAGACTAGCATTCATTTAAATAAATACAAATAAATTTGTTGGACTTTATAAATTTAAAGATGATATTTGACAAACTTTAATGTGCGTCTCGTCTCTTTTCCTCCATGTCTTTAAAACTAAAATAAAGTTTGCTAATCATTATAAAAAGTGTAAATAATAACTATACTTCTCATCTCTTCTAGTTTAGTTTCAGATATATTGGGAGGGTTTTTTTTTTTTTAACTCTGATGACCAAACATGCCAGAGAATTGGAATTACACTGTTGTATGGGATGCTTTAGGGGGAATTTAATGTTTAGGAAGATAAATCTGGAACAAGATGCTCAACAAGTACATATGGTTTGAAGGTGAAATGTCTGCAAAATTTTTGTTTTGTTTTATTCCCCTTTATATTATACGTTAAGTTTTCTCCAGAAGAATGAATGGACATGCTAAGTAATACATATTTTACCCGGTCTATATCTAATCATTTAGAGGGTCTAAGGTCTGTTGTGGAAGAATTGGAGCTCGAAAGAAATCAACTGCAGGAGCAAATCCTCGGACTGGAAGAGCGGTGTCAAGACTTGGAGGATCGGCTGCAGTTGCAGGCTCGCATTGAGTCCCTACAGGTACACCACATTTATATGTTCATACAGGACTCATTTTTATCCCTAATGTTGGCTTTATAAATCAGGGTTTCACTAACACTGCTGAGTAATCATTTGTAGCAGAAGAACATCACCAGATGCATGTATATTGAATGTAATAAATGAAGTATAAGTGAATAGCACACTAAGAATTGTGTAGAAATGTTTTACCTGGATATACACAATACATAAATGGGAAATCAGTGAGGTTACAGTTAACACGTTTTCTACAGTGTCATAAAGATAAAACTAGCAAAACCACAAGTTGTTCTGCGGAGTTGTTCAGTCAACCTTCAGCAGGCAGTTGACATTGATAGCAATGAGCTACAATCATAAAACTTCTTATTACACTTGTATTTTTGTCACTATATAATTTATTGAAAAATGATCATTTCCTATACAATTACCAAAGACTACTACAAAATACAATTCTACAATGAGCAAAGAAGCAGATTTTTTCATCTAAACAAAGAACCTATATGTACACATTTCTTCCCTATTAAAATCAGGTGAAACCCAAACCACCTTAAACTTTTATAGTATTTTTATTGTTTTTACTGGACAATCACCCATTTTAGTTACAGCACATCATCCAGATTAAAATGTTATTATTTAATTTAGATTTTTGCATGTCTGACAGTACTAGTCATTAAACTATACTGCTCCAAAAGAAGTTTTAGGTGTTCCAAAATATTTAACTTGCAGTGTAAAACTAAAAACTATGTTTAAAAAAAATTAGGGAACATCCAAACTTCACAGTAACACCAACTTCAGGGATTTTCATTTATCCAGTTAGGAAGCATAAGGGAATCAGTTTAACCTATTTTGGTGAAAGTTGCAAAAAAGTGACAACAGGTGCATGGGAGAGACACCTGGAGATTTGTCTCTGGTTTTGTGGTTTGTTAGGGTACCACTAGAGGCAGTATTTACAGCCCAGTAAGGTTGCACAGGATGTTTGGTGTGTCTCCCAGCACAGTTTTAAGAGCATGAAGTATATACTGGGAGGTAGGCTGTTACTCATGGAGAGCTGGACAGGACAGACCTTTGTGTGAGGAGGAACAGAAGTCACGCTGCCAGATCTCTTCAAAATGACCTCCAGCAGGCTACTAGTGTCCATGTTGCTGACCAATCTGTCAGAAATACACTCCATGAGGGTTGCATGAAGGCCTGAAATACTCTAGTGGGACCTGTCCAGCATCGTTCAGCTTAATTAGAATCAGAATCAGCAGGTCTGCCCCTGGTTTTTCAAGTTTACTGATGAAAGCAAGTTAAGCACATGTGATAAATATAAAAGTGTATGGAGATTTAGTGGGGAACATTATGCTGACTGCTACCTCATCCAGCATGATTGGTTTGGCGATGGACCAATTATGGTCTGGGGGAATATCCTTAGCCGATGGTACTCTTACTGCTGTTAGGAACCAAGATTCATGTTATTGACTTGCTCTCACATTCCCCAAACCTGAATCCAGTCAACATCTGGGACATTATGTATATAGGATGTTGTGTTTCAGAGTATGTGTGCCTCTAACCAGTAAAAGATTTTTAAAAGAACCTCATAAGGTTGAAAAGTCAGGTATCAATAATTTTGGTCATATAGTTCATGTGCACTGTTTTTTTTTTTTTGTTTGTTTGTTTTTGTTTTTGTTTTTTTTACTGCATGACTGTTCTGTTTCTAAATCGTGTATTTTTGTCCCTTGTTCCATATTTGGGCATCCAGTAACTTGCATGTGCTCATTCCAAGAACTTTGAAATGCGTCCTTCTAATACAGGTGACCTTCGATGTAGATGAAGGCGGTTGGCCATTTTGGGCTTCTCAGGTGTGTCTGTGTGTAAATGTGACAGTCGGTATGTGCGTTTTACACAGGGTGTCATTTAATCATTGGCTTGGTTGGGTTTGTTTGTACTCACTGCTCTCCTGTTTGGTTTTTGGTGCTTTTGAAACTAACTTCCTGGTTAAAGAAGTTTTATTCCATGACCTTCAATGTTTTTACTTTGTACCGTTTTAGAATGAATCTGAGAAACTTCAAGCCCAACTAACCAGCCTTCGCAACCAGCAAAGCCGAGACGCTGAAAAGCATCAGCTCCTTGTCACAAGTTTGAATGAACAACTCAAAGGGTAATATTTTTTATAATTTTTTTCTTAATAATGCCTAAAGATATTTTGTAGAAAATACACATTAAATAAATGTGTACACCAGGTTGAGCAGCACGCAAGAGTGTCTCGAATCATCTCTGATGGAGAAAGAGCACACGCTCGCCGAAACCTCGGAAAAACTGGAGCTTATTGACGGTTTGATAGATGCACTGAAGGAGAAGGAGGAGCAGCACAGAGAAGCTGCTGATAAACTACTGCAGACTGAAAACAACGTGAGTGACGTTGTCGTTTTACGGGATTTACTCTTTAAACGTACCCTTTTTTTTTTTTGTAAGAGTTTTGTATTTTTTTTTCTTTTCACTAGTTGAATGAAGTGACGATGAAGTGCAGTACATTTGAGAAGCAGTGCACAGAAATGAAAGCAACAGTTGCAGAGCTCATGCAGAAGATTAATGTGCTGAAGGAGAAGGTGAGCGATATTTTGTTTCTGTTGTACGTAAAAAAAAATAAAAAATAAAATGCCTAATGATGTAATCAACTTCTGGCTGAATATGATGGTCATTTCCGGACTAATAAGCGCACCCAAATATAAGCCGCACCCACTGAATTTTACAAAGATTTATATTTTGAACATAAATACGCCGCACCTGTCTGTAGGCCGCAGGTGTCTACATTGAAACTATTGAACTTTACACAGGTTTTAATGAAAGACAGTGTCTGTTACACGGCTTGTATCTAAACAGTAGCCTACCAAGAAAGTCATAGTTCACTGTCTTCCTTCTTCCTTTCACAACAATTTCGCTCGAGAGTTTATCTTTTGGCATCGTCGTGCGTTTAAAAATCATCATCGGTGATCAGAACACAAGTGAAGTGCGTTTTTTTCATGCCCGGTTGTTTTCAGCATGACAAATTAATCACATTTCTTGTTGACAGTCCAAATGAGAGGCAGGTCAAACGTCAGAGGAACCTCATCCATATTTATGATGTGGTGCGGCCCGATTCAGTGGGAGCGCATCTAATTTGATATAAAGAATTTAATTGGTTCACCTGAACCCGTTCGGCAATTTCATTGGTCTAATGTTATGGGGCTCAGTTTTTTGGCATGTGAAACCGGGAAAAACCCAGGAAAAATCCATAAATTAGCCGCTTCATTGTTTAAGCCACAGGTTCAAAGCGTGGAAAAAAAGTAGCGGCTTATAGTCCGGAAAATACGATATATCTTTATATGCAGTTTTTGGTAAATCAGTATATAAAGGCAAACTACTTATTTCTTTTGTATGAGCATTGTGCTAAACCGAGATCACACAATATGTGGAGTTTGAAAGAACTGAATGTTTTGATGTTTGCGCATGTCTATTTTATTTATGAAAATCCCGGGATATCAGCAGATTTCATCTGGCACCAACAACCATGGCAGAGTCCAAATCACTTAATATCTCACTTTTTCACATTTTGTAATCAGTGTTCTGTTTGATGTAAAAAGCTTTTAACCTGCATTTAAATGGATTTATGGATTGCACTGGTGCCACAGGAATGGATAGTTGTATGAATGAAGACATGAACAGAGGCTAGTGGGTGTATGTTATAAATGTAAAAGTGTGCATTTGTTTTGTTTTTTTTATTGTTTTTTTAATGATAAATCTCAGCTTGGAAAACAGTGAACCATAGAAACACGGTATGAAAACAGCAATTTTAGTGGCAGTACAATCACGGAAGATTAAAACAGTTGCTATGTCATTGTGATTCAGCAGTATATTGTGTACATAGATATTTTTCTAGTTCCGGAAAATGCAGTGTATGTTTGGACACCCTTTAATTTATTTATTTTCGTTCAATTTTCAGACACAGAGACAAGAAGCTACAATTGAATCGTTGCAGAGCGACTTGGATCAAACCAATGATGAGCTTGACAAGCTAAACACCACCCATTTAGAAGAAAGAGCGCAGCTGATTCATGATCTCCAGAGCTGTGAGCGAGAAATCGACAGCCTTAAAGATGTTATTACTGACAAGGACAAAGAGATTTCGGCTCTTTCGGGCAGTATGGAGGAATATGCAGAACAAATTCAAGAGCTCAAACAGGACATAACGCATAAAGAGGAGGATTTGGTTCGTATTGAGAGTGCTCGGGTTAAAGCTGAAAAGGAAGCCCAAATTATTAGAGAGTCACAGTCTTCTGATCAGCATTCCCTTAATATGAAAATAGCTGAGCTGGTGGAACAACTAGGGGTCAAAGAGAGCGATCTAAATGAGGCCCGAAAAGAGAACGAGTCAAAGTTAACGGAAATTAAGAAACTGCTCAATCAACTGGAAGAGGACAAGCTGAAAATACAAGATCTCAACGTGGAAATTCAGAAGCTGCATACAAGTCAGCGCGCTCATCTCACCGAATGCGAAACTCAAATTTCAGCCCTGAAGGTACAAATGGTTGCCGCTACTCAAAAACTCCAAGACTCGGAGAATGTTTTTGAGCAACTAAAGGAGACAAAAAATTCAAACGAGAAGCTTAAAGAGCAGATCCTCGACCGGGAGCAGACTTATGAGAAGGAGATGAAGACTCTCAAGGATGAACGCAACAAGTTGCTGGCAGAGGTTACAAAATATAATAACGAACTTCAGTCTCTATCCACTCAGCTTCAAGCCCAGGTCAAGTGCCAGGAGCAGGTCAAGCTAGGGGTCGAGGAGAAACTGGAGATTATAACGTCGCTGGAGGAAAAGCTTAAGAATGTACAGAAAAAGGCAGAAGAAGAAAAGATGATGCTGGAAAAAGAGCTGGTTGGCAAAACGAAGAGCATTTCGAAGCTGGAAGCAAAGTTAAAAACACTTAAGGGGGAAAATCTAGGTCTTCAGAATTCTTTTGAGGAGAATTCACAGACCCAAAAACAGCTTTTGCAAGACTCCCAGGGACAAATGGAAGAGATGCAAAACCAGAATGTTACTTTGCAGTCCCAATTGGAGGACCTCACCAAAGAGAATCGTATTCTAAAGCAGGAAGTTGAGAATAAGGTTCAGTCACTGCAACAGGTTTCAGAGGAGAAAGACGTGCTGCTGAGGAAAACAGCAGAACTTGAATCGCAGCATGTGGAAAACAGCAAACTGTTAGAGGATCTGGTTAAGGAGAAGGAGAAGCTCGATGGTAGAGCCACAGAACTTGAGCAAAACAAGCAGTCTCTTTCTGATCATTTGTTGGAGAGGACAAGCGAGTGTAGTCAGCTTAAAGAGGCTTTGGAGAGCAGTAAAGATCTGGTCAGTCATTTACAAAGCCAAATAGAGGCCTTGAACACTCAGGTTGACCAATTAAACTGTAAAATATCAGAAAATGAGCTGTCTCTTTGCGAAAAGAGGGCACAAATAGACGCTCAGCAGAGTCAACTCGTTCAGCTGGAGGAGACTCTAAATTCAGGGCGGTTGGAGAAGGACAGCCTTTTACAGCAACAAACATCTCAGTTCACTGATTTACAGAACGAACTTGTAAAACAGAGGGACCTTTTTTCAAAGCTTCACATTGAGTGCGATTCCCTCCGAGAAGAATGTACACAACTCCGCCAAAGCTTTCAGGAACAAAATACAGCTCTCAGTGATAAAACTCTTGAGTGTCAAACCCATAGATATGAACTGGACAAGAGGAACACATCTCTTGCTTCTCTCACCAGTCAGTTAGGGACCATGAATGAGCTCAATGCCAAGCTTGAGGCTGAAAATGGTGACGTGAAAAAGTCCCTAGAAGAGTTGCTTGCCAATAACAAGAACCTAACTGATGAATTATCTTTAAGGCAGGCTAATATCATCGAGCTCCATAACAGCATTCATGCCCTGAGCACACAAAACCAACAAATACGAGCTTTATATGAGAATAAAGAGAAGGAGCTAGCCGAACTAAGTCAGGAGGTGTCTGAAATGTATAAAAAGGTAGCTATGACCCTGGAAGAGAGAGGAAATTTCGCTTCTCAAGTCTCCGTACTTACCGAGCAAAATAATCAAGTTAAAAAAGAACTAGAGGAGTTAACTTTGGAAAGAAGCGCGTTAAACGATAAAATATCCGGGTTAGAGATGCAGCATGCAGAAAACCGTAAAATTATAGAGGGCTTGCTTAAAGACAAAGAAGATCTTAGTGAAACAATCAAGCAAAACCAGGAGACCATACTTGAAAAGACCACTGAATGTGAATCAATCTTAGGACAGCTAACGGAGAGCAAAGACACTGTGAACCGTCTGAGTGAAGAGGTAACGATGTCAAATTCTCAGTTTAGCAGCAGCTTTGCTGAAAAAGACCAGGTCATTTCAGATCTACGCAAACAGCTTGAGTGCTATCAGGACCAGCTTACTCAGCTGCAAGAGACTCTCGCATTACTACAGGAACAGAGCAGCGCTCTGAAGTCAGGACTTATGGAGAAAGACACTCTTTTACAACAGCAGTCTAAGGAGTGTTCCTCCTTACAAGGTGAGCTTGATTATCAAAGAAAGCTTTATGCAAATCTCCAAACTGAGAACGAGAGGCTTAAAGGGGAATGCTTACAATCGGTCGAGGATTTGAAAGCAAAAGAAGTTGAATGTTGTAAACACACCGACGAGCTCAACAAGAGAAACGAGTCACTCGTTTCCCTCAGTAGTCAGCTGGGAACCATGAACGAACATGTTTCGAAGTTTCACTCAGAAAATGAACATCTTAAAAGTTCTTTTGAGAATTGTTTGGCAGAAAGTGCAACACTGAAAGAGGAGCTGACCCAGAAACAAGTCGAGCTTGTGAATCTTCAAGATAACATCCAGGCACTAAGTGAGGCAAATAGTACAATGAAAGCAGAGCTCCAAAGATCAGTAGAAGAGAGTTCCACAAGGCAGGAAGAAATCGGTCTCCTCCAATGTCGGTTGTCCGACAGGAATGCAGACTTGACTTCTTTGACGCAACAGCTGGCGACCGAGCGTTCCAAAGCTGAAAGCTTACATCTGGAGTTGCAGCAAAAAGAAGAGTCTTTTAGACAACAGGAGACATTCTTGAGTCAATTGCAGCTCAGATTTGAATCAGGCGAAGGTCAAATCAGTCAGAAAATGGAAGCCCTCGCTGATCTACAGAGGGACGTTCAGAACTTACAAAGATCACTGCAGGAAAAAGATGTCTTTCTGCTCAAGAAGGATCAAGAGATCTCGCAGTTGAGCGCAAAGATAAAAGCAGATTTAGAGGTGTCTGAAGTACGAATGAAATCAGACATGGATGTCATCTCTAAATTGCAAGCAGACTTGCAGGTATTGCTTGCGGAAAATGACAGACTCAGTGTTGCTCTTGCGGAGAAGAATTCTTTATTGAAGAATGAAGTAGAGAAGCTGCTGAGTATGAAGGCCAGCACTACTGCGCTTGAAGAAAAAATCTCACAACTGACTTGTGAAGCACAGGGTTCATCTTTAGAGACCACACAACTCAGGGCTGCACTTGCTGAGAAAGAGCAGGTCCTTCTAGACTCTACGTCTGTTCACTCTGCAGAGATCAGCAGCCTGAATGAAACGCTGAAATTAAAGGATTTGGAAAATGACAACATAAGACAAGAGTTGACCAAACTCAAGGAATCCGGTTCAGACTTAAGCAGCAACCTTAGTGAGCAAACTGCAGAGGTAACAAGATTAAAAGCCGCCCTTGAAGAACGTGGTTGCACTGTGGTGGAGCAAACCCAAGCTTTGCAGGAACTTCAGAGGAAAGCCGATGAAGCTGCATTGTTCAAGATTCAGTTTATGGAAAGTACAGAACTAGTGTCTGAGCTGCAAAGTCAAATTCTGGCTCTCAAAGAAGAGTCGATGAGGCTTTCCACAACCGTAGAAGAGAAGCAAAGTGCCTTAATGAACCTTCAGGATAAATTTGCATTGCAGGTCGAAGACCTGTCCGAGAAGAATAAAGAATTGCTAAACCTTAACCATATGATAAGTGAGCGAGACAGACAACTTCACGCTCTCCAACAGGAGTCTTCATCATTGCAGAATGAGGTCCAACAGCTGCGGTTGTTTAGTGCTGAACTTTCTAAGCAAAAGGACGACGCATTAGTTGCCCAGCAAATGAACGCCAATTCCCTGACATTAGAAATTGAGAGATTGAGGGAACAACACCTTCAAGTTGCAGCCCAGGTCAATTCCCTGACTGAGAACCTCGAGCAAAGGGAACTGGCTCTACATGCTATCAATAGTCAATACACTTCTCAGGTAAATCATACCGAGCATACGATGGCAGAGATGCAGAAAATAAGTGAGTTGTGCAAGAAGCTGCAAGAAGAAAATCGTTCGGCCAAGCAGGAGCTCGATCGAGTCAACAACGAAAGAACACAAAAGGAAGAGGAGTTCCATAAATTAGTTCAGGAAAAAGAGGAGTTCAGTAGGAAATACAGTTCTGAAATTCAGAGGACACAAGAACAACTGCAGCAACGTGGTAGCATGGAGAAAATGAAGACCGAGATGGAGCAACTCCACATCCAGGTTAGTGCCAAAGATGATATTATCAGCGGATTGAAATCCGAAGTTCAGAGAGTTGAACAAACTCTTCAGGAGTCTGAAAAAGAGTGGCTGTCGGTTCTTGATAGGGAAACGCAGGCGAAGAATGCCCTCGCGAAGCAGCTTCAAGAAGTCGAGCATGAACTGACATCCAAAGATAGTAAAGTGAACACTCTGAAACAGGACCTAGATCATTTAAACGAAAAGTTAGCCGAAGCCACGGCAGCCGTTGAACAGGGCTCAGACAGACTTAAGGAGAAAGAAGTGGATGCTTTAATGAGTAGAAGCAAATTAGAGGAGATTGCTTTCACAGTCCAAGCAAAGGATAGGGAGAATTTTGAATTACAACAGGCCTTACATGATATGCAAATAGAACTCAAGAAATCGGAAGAACATCAAGAGAACGCTCAGAGACAGGTAGCACGTTTAACACAGTCTATTTCAGATAAAGAAGTGGCTTTCGGAGAAGAAAGGGTTTCCCTGCTATCCACAATTAAACAGCTACAAGAAGACAATCAGTCAAAAGTATCTATCTTTGAACAGAAAATAGCCATGTTGAATAGGGAGCTAGAGCAAAGGCATGTGGAGGGTCTAGAGAATAAAACCGAGCGTGAAGGTAAGAACGATTTATTATCCGAACGTATTAAAGATCTCGAAGACAAACTCGAGGCAGAAATCCAGAAATCAGAAATGCTCGGAGAGGTTAGTTTGAAACACAACGCTCTCGTTCACAAGAAAGACGATGAAATCGGTTGTATGCACATTCAGATCAGCCAGCAGAAGGAACTTCTCGCTGCACTCAGCCAGCAATTAAAAGCAAGGGATACATCAATAACACAGGTGGTTGCATCCGCCTCAAATGAAAGGATAACGTACGAGGAGCAGAAAAACAGTCTGCTTTCGCAACTGGAAGAGACAAAAGGACATCTCTCTCATTGCCGAGGTCAAATGGAAAATACCGAATCCGAAAACAAGGCTTTGGTGAACGCCAACAATGATCTCAAACATGAAATTTCCAAGCTAACTAAAGAAAAAGACGGTATGAAGAAAAAGCTTCAAGCAGCGCTTGTCATCAGAAAAGAGCTGCTGAAGAAAATCGAGGAACATGAGAAACAAAATGCCGAAAGTGCAGAGAACATGGTAGAAATTTTGGCTTTACAGGAGAAATTGGAAGAACTAAATATGCAAATAAACTCCATCACAAAAGAACACAATGCAACTGTTTCTGATCTTAGTCAGCAACTAAAGGATAAAGACAATAGAATCAACGAGTTATTGCTGGTTATGTCGGAAAAGGAGCAGATCATAGTGCGAATGGAAGACAGCGCTCAAAGTTTACAAAGTAGATTAAAAGAACAGGAGGAGAGTTCGATGTCCACGCTTCATAAAATAGAAGATCAGAGGCGTTTAATTGACCAGCTTCAAGTTGGCATCAACGAAAAAGATGTTGCGTTTGAGAACGAGAAGCTAAAGCTTGCGGCGCAACTTCAGCAACTTGAGAAAGACCTAAGCATGAAAACCAACAACGAATATTCTGAGATCTCGCATCGTACTGAAGAATTAGAACACGAGCTGGCCCGGGTAAAGAAGGAAAAATCTGATTTTCAGAAGAAAGCCCACGCTGCACTGCTGGCACGAAAAAAATCTCAAGAAAGTCAGAAAATTTTAAATGATGAGCTTTGTGATCTCAAAGCCACCTTCAAATCGCTAACGGAGAAGCACGACCAGCAAGCACACGAGTTCGTGGCGGTCCAATCGAATTATGATATCAAAGTTCAAGAGCTAGAATGTGCAGTGCAGAATTCAAAATGTCTGCAAGACAAAATTGAGGCCTTGGAGAGAGCCATTGAGGAACGAGAAACAGCTGTGCAGCATTCACAAGTGGCCTTTGAAGCGAATTTGGCACAAACATCATCACTTCTTAAAGAGCTCGAGTGCCTTAAAGGAAACCTGGAAAATTTGAAATCTGAAATGGCCCATAAAGATGAATTACTAGTCAGTTTGAAAGAACAGTCGAAAGAAATGACCGAGAAAATGGAGCAAGCAAGATCTGAATTTGTTAAAGAAATCACTGAAAAGAATGATTGCATTGCCAAGCAAAAGGCTTACATTCAAACGACTGAACAGCAACTTAAGGACCTGCAACAAAATATGACCGACCTACACTCTGACCATCAAAATCAATTGAATATGCTCAATGCATCCCTTGAAGAAACACAGTCATCTGTACTTCAAGACGAGTTGGAGTGTCTGAAGCAGAAATTTGAAAAGGTAACATGTGAAATGGCCAATAAAGATGACCTTCTAGTCAAGATGGAGGAAAAATCCAAAGAAATGGTTGAGAAGTCTTCGTTTGAAAGATCGGAGTTTGTTCAAGAGCTCAGTGAGAAGAACCAGGAACTCGAGCAGCTTAAAGAAAATATGAGCAAGCTGCAGTCTGAGCATTGGAATCAGTTGGCATCATTTGAAGAGCTCAAATTGAGTTTGCAGGCAGCTGAACATAACATGCAGGAGGAATTGGAAAGAAGTGGTCGAGAAAGAGATGTCGTAACTAGAGATCTTGAGTCTGCCTTACAGATGGTCACTGAGAAATCGGAAGAAATGCAAGCTTTGAAAAGCAAGATCTCTGAAGAGCACTCCCGGTGGCTGGAGGCAAAATCTGAAGCTGACCACCTGAAACTGGAAGTGGAAACATTAAAGAGAGAAAAGGACATCTACGCTGTGGACTGTGAAAAGTCCAGACAGGATTTCGCCCAACTTGAGTCACTGTTAAAGCAACTCGAAGCACAAAACAAGGAACTTCTGATGAAGAACGAATTAACCGACAAGGCAATTGCGTCAGAAGAGAAGCCATCTTTATCATGTGTACCATGCGAACAGCAATCCTCTTTTAAAGATGGTACGAATAATACTCGGTTAGAGTTTCGGTCTCTGCTCTCAGAAAAGGAGGAACTCATATCTGCTCTAGAACAACAGCTTCAGAGACAAATTCATCTCCATGAGGTAGAAATGGAAAAAATGAGAATCGAAGTCAATGAGCGGCAACAAAAATCAGCAGAAAGCGGAGAACACAAGTCAGCAGAACAGCTAACAAAAAAACTGCAAGCCGCTTTAATCTCTCGCAAGGAGCTTTTGAAGCAGAACCGAGCCATGGCAGACGAAATCCAGAAACTGCAGTCGAAAAACGAACATGAAAAGTCATCTCTTGAAAGTGTAGTTTCTGAGCTGAGAAGGCAGAAAAAAGAACTGGAATGTAACGTTTCCGAGCTGAATGCTGAGAAACGGACCCTCGCAATGGACGCGGATCGAATTCTGAGCGAAAATCACAACTTATCAGCGGCCTGCGAAAGCCTTAAACTCACAATCGAGAACATCACCCAACAGAAGCAAGCCTTCTCGTGCCAGCTCGAGTCCCTGAAAGACTCTCAGACTGAGGAGTTATCCGAATGGAAGTCCAAGCATGCTGATTTAAAGCAGGAGTACGAATCTCTCCTCCAAGCTTACGAGAACGTCAGCAGCGAAATAGACAAGATGAGGCAGCTTCTCGAAGGTGCCAAGAGAGAGCGGCAGGAAGCTCTTTTGAAGGCTCACAAGTGTGACTCTGAAAGAGAGGTTCTTAGAAAGCAGATTGCCGAATTAGAAGAGGAAAATGACCAGATGAAAGAAAAAATGAGGAAGTTTGCCAAGTCGAAGCAAAAAAAGATTGAAGAGCTCGAAGAAGAAAATGAAAAGATAAGAAAGGACCTGAAGTCTTTTGACGGCAAGCAGAAATGCGCGGTCGACGAGTTGACTTTAAGAAATAGTCAGTTGGAAAGTGAAATCAAGTCCCTTCAGGAATCATCAGAGGAGCTACAAGGACAAATGAGTAAACTCCAGGAGTATAACCAGATCTTGGCAAAGGAACTTAAAGAAACCAGCTTGTCCCTTGAGAAACGCGAAAACGAGTCGAAATCAACTGAAAGCAATCTGGAGCTGAAATTGAGTGAGGCGATGAGTTTGAAAGAGAGTTTTGCAGCACAACTAGAGAGTCAAAAATCAGATTTAGAAGTGCACATCCAAATGGTTGCTCTATTAGAGAAGGAGAAATTGAATCTTACCGAAAAATTTAAACGGGTGGAGAAGGAACACAAAGCAGAAGTGAGCGAGCGGGACAGAGCGCTATCAGAACTTCAGCAGCTGATCGAAACATACACGCAGGAAACCATCAACCTGAGTGAAAAGGTTACGATTTTGGAAGACGACAAATGTATGCTACAAGAGGAACTTGAGAACGTTCAAGAGACGTCTGATAAGGTAAAAAACGAAAACGAGTACTTGGAGACGATGCTTCTAAAAAATTCAGAAAGAATTGACGAGTTGACCGAGGCGGTAAAGGTCCTGCAAACGCAAAAAATGCAACTTTCAGCCCAAGTGATGGAAGTCAAGGAGGACAAGGCGAAGGCTTGTCAGGAAAGGGAGCAGTTGCACTTGAAGCTTGTGAAGGAATTCGAAGAGAAGCTCAAAGCGTTGCAAAGAGGCACCGAAGGCTCAAAAAACATGAGAAAGGAGCTTCAAGAGCTGCTGAAAGAAAAGCATCAGGAGATCAACCAGCTACAGCAGGATTGTATTCGATATCAGGAACTGATTTTGAATCTGGAAAGGTCTTTAAAGCACTCCGAGACCCAGCACCAAGATGTACTAAAGGAGCTCCGAGACATGACTGAGAAGATCGCAGAATTGCAAAAGGATAAGGGGAGTCTTGAAAACGAGCTCAAAACGCACAAAAATATCCTCAATGAGACCCGAAAGGAACTGTCTAGTGTTATTTCTGAAAAAGACATTCTTGAGCAGAAACTTGAGGAGAGGCGAGCGCGGTCTGAATTCGAGTCGGCCGAAAAGGAGAAGTCTTTGGAAAAAATAACGGAACGGCAACAAGCCATATTAAAAGAGCAGCGAACTGAGCTACAAATCCAAATCAATGACTTGCAAGAGCAGAATAACAGGGATGCTCAAGTTAATATCTCTTTACACAAACAAGTCGAGTCTAAGGATTTGCAGATCAAATGTCTGCAGAGAGAAATGGAGAGCACTTCAGCCAAACTAGCAGCATTAAGCGTAGATCCAAACATTAGTGATGCTGGAAAGCAGTGGGATGACCTATTTCAGAAAGTCTTGCATGATAAGGACAGCCAGCTTCATGAACAAAACTCGGTTATTACTCGTCTTTCGGAGGACAACCGGGAGAAAGCCAGGGCGCTAAATGACATGCAGGTTACTAACCGGAAACTGGAGAGGACTCTAAACGAATATTCGGCTGCAGCTGCAGCACACCAGAGGCAGCTGTTTGTCATGCGTGCGAGCAATACTGAACTCAATCAGAACCTTGAAATACTTACAAAACGCTTCTCCGAACAAAGTGCCTTAACGGAGAGGTTAGTCGGTGATAAAAGCGCCCTTACGAAGCAACTTGACGAGCAAAAATATTCCGCTTCCCAATTAAAGTCCAGTCTTGGGCACTCCTTGAAAATGTTATCAGACAAAGAGTCCGAGCTGCTTTCAGTCCAGGGGCAGTGCAGCAAACTTCTGGTCGATTTGGAGAAACAAGAAGCCATTTCGTTGCACTTGAAATCACTTATTCAGAGCAAAGATTCGGAGATATCCTCGCTGTTATCCTCTAAAGACGGACAGCTGTCTGGGTATCTGGAGCAGCTTCAGGCTAACCATCGTGCTCAATTA
This sequence comes from Silurus aristotelis, assembly GCF_946808225.1. Taxonomy (NCBI): domain Eukaryota; kingdom Metazoa; phylum Chordata; class Actinopteri; order Siluriformes; family Siluridae; genus Silurus; species Silurus aristotelis. The sequence goes on from NC_139583.1 coordinate 20,723,914, forward strand.
GCAGGATATGAGGATCGATTGGCCACCCTCTATACCAAACAGGAAAGTGCAGAAAAAAAAATTAAAGCTTTCGAATGCGAAGTTCGAAATCTCCAAGCCAGGTTGGAAAGATGTGCACAGGAGAAGGAGCAGATGGTAATAAATGTTGACTCTTCACGGAACTCGATGTTATCTCTGCAATCTGAGAAAGAACGCTTGACATCCGAATTGAAGCAGATCATAGAACAGGGTAAAGAAGAATCTGCCGAGAGTGTAACCAAGACCCTAAAACAAGAGATCCGAACCCTCCTTCATCAGATGGACGATCTTAATTCGGAGAACGCCATGCTGAAAGCGCAGCTCATCAGATACAGAGAGGATTTAAACCAGGTGTTATCGCTTAAAGACAACCAGCTGAAGGATCTTCTGAAAAAGCAACAGGATTCAATAAGAAATCTCGAGAACCAAAAAAGAAGTGTCGAAATGCATCATCGGGACGCCCTCCTAGAATTGCAGAGGGAAGCCGAGGAGGTGAAAGCCTTAAAAGAAGCAAAAGCAAAACTACAATCTCAGGTACAAGGACTGCAAGACAGTTTAACGGCCTTACAGAAGGAGCGACAGGAGACGAATGAGAGTAGAGTGATCGCTGATTTGCAGCAAGCCATAGCACTGAAAGCTTCCGAATGTAATGAACTTCAGCAGAAGTCGTTCGCGCAAAAAGTGGCCGCAGACGACTTGAACAGGAGTCGAATTGAAGCACTCAAAGAGTCCGAGAGAAAACTGGCAGAGGCTGAAGAGAAGTACAACGAGGAACTCGACGCTTTCGAGCGCGAAGTAAACCTAATGAGAACCGAGAGAGAAACCGCGGACCAGAGGGTTGCCGAGTTGGCCAGAGACCTTATGCAAGCAGAGCAGGATTTGTCTGAAGCTAAAAGCCAAAACAAGAGTTTGAAATCTCAGAACGAATCACTCGGGAAAGCCATGGCAGCCCTGCAAAACGACCGGGATCAGCTCATCGACGACTTCAAGATTTTACGTAGCAGGTACGAGGAAGAACTCAGGGAAGCTACGGCATCCGTGAATAAATTTGAGCACCAGCTAAATGATTCGATGTCGGAGGTATCAGCTCTCGCCACAGAAAAGAATGTCTTGATCCAAAAGCTGTCGGCGCTGGAAGGCAAAGATCCACACTCGAAATTATCGGAGCTGGTGAATGATCTTTCGCAAGCCGTATCGGAGAAGGAGGCCCAGCTTAAACAGGCTTCCCTGGAGAAGAGCTCATGCAGCAGGCAGGTCAATGCGTTTTCTAAAGCGATGGTCAGTCTGCAGTCTGACCGGGACAGACTCATGGAGGAGCTCAGCAGGGCCAAGAAGGAAGTCGAACATAGACAGCAAACAAGCCCTGATCCACTCAAGTCGATCCGATCGGAGGACTCGAATAGCCTTAGCGTCAGTGTTGGTGCTCTTCAGACTGAGAGAGATGGCCTGGTGAGTCCTAGGCGGTGTCTCTGATTAGATTCTGTGGCATGCACGTCTGATTTGGTGTGCTTTGTTGTTGCTTGCCCGGGATGTGCTAGAGCATGGGATTCTGTCTTTAATCTTCTTTTGGTTCAAAATGACCAATTGTACATCTGAACCAAAAAAGTAACTGTCCCATTTTTTTCCATCTGTTGTGCATCAGGCATGGGAAAGGGCTGTGGGGCTTTGTTTCCAATAGAATTATCTGTTTCAAATAGAGATTGTTTGTTCATCACAATTGAGATTTAGAACAATTGGTCTTTGTACATTTATAACTTAAAAAAAAAAAAAAAAAGATGGCTTGAAACAATGGGACACAACAGTCAATACACTCTGAGTCCTTTTTTTTTTTTTGGCTGTGTTTTCTGCCATGATATTCATTTACAACATTTTTATCTCTTTAAATCCTTTATTCTTTTTTTTTTTATTCCCCTTTTTTTTGTCTCAGAACACCAAGCTGGTGGAGTTGAAGCAGAAATATGACGACCAACAGAGGGCACTACAACAAACACACACCTACAAACAACAATGTGAAAAGGACATACTGGGATACCAGACTGAGCTGGAAGAGTTGAGGTAATTCTGGGACAATTCTTTCTTTCTTTCTTACTTTCTTTCTTTTCTAAGGGGAAATACTATCACTTTTCAATAACTGTGAAATGTGGTTTTATAATTCGGGAATATAATATAATTCTAGAGTACTAATGTAATTGAGTGCATTTTTGTTGTTATTAGTATTATAATTTAATTTTTATTTTTTAAAGTAGTGGATTTTTATATACAATAATAATCAAAATAAGGGGTAAATAAGGCAGCATTGTTTGATTAAGGACACTATTATATGAAGCCATAGTTATTCTTACCTACATTACTCAACTAGACTATTGAGAATGTATTTATTTATTTATTTATTTATTTTATGTGACTGATGCAGTTCCTCTGGGTTAGTTAAGCAAATCTGTCAGTGCTGGTGATAAATGCAGCATGACGAATATGTCCACGCTGTCTTTTCAACATGCCTGTGTGCACTACCAAGAACCATTTATTTTTAAAGAATCGTATACTAAAGGACAGAAAGGTCATTGAGAAAAGCCTGCTGCTAAAATGTTCTGTTTATAATATATGAAGCCTAAAATAAATGTTGCATTTCAACGATTGACACTTGACACTGGTTCACTGTTTTTTACTCGTAATAAGTGATTTGAATGAATGCAGAGTTTCGCAGTGTTTAAGAAAGGGATAGCAAGCGCTTTTTTTTTTTTCTTCGCAGTGCAGAAGTAGCTGAATCGATATAAATAGCGGGTAAAAAATGAAATCCTCCTTTATTTCGATCTAGAATTCTTCCTGCTCTGAATCCTACATAGAAATAGTAAAAAGCAGTGATTTATTTATTTATTTTTTAATTTATAAATTTTTTTTACTCATCTTCAGTTAAATGATGGACGAAATCACCCAGTAATATAATAATAGGAAAGTAATATAATAAAGAAAAGGTTTAGAATAGCTGGCCAGCTCTGTATGTTACTATGGTTTTAGTTGTTTACTGTGTAATGCAGTGTGCTAATTTAGAACGGTGATAAAAAAAAGTACTGACCAGAACCACCTGTGCTTTGGATGCACACCTTCCAGCCAATCAGAATTGACCATAAAATAAATTCTAAAATAGGACTAATGCACTGTAGTCTACTAAACTGTAACTTGTGTTTAGCGGTTTCGCTTATCCGCAAGCTTGTCATCTGTTAATAATCTCATAAATATCTTTCATTTGAAATTCTTAGCTCAATGAGACTTTACATCACATCAGTATGATAAACCATTAAAACAAAAGTAACAAGCTTACAGTTATGATCCTTTTTTCTTTTTCTTCTATCTGTGTTTTTCTTCACAGTCCAATGATAACAAGTTCTAGTTTGAGTTTCTTAAAAGGATTTACTTCTTATAAGGAAATTGTTTGATGTTACTTTTTAAATTTTTATGTTTGAGTCGCTTAAAGCTTATTGTGACATTGACACAAAATGCACTCTGCATACAATCAGATGGTATTGTACAGTGTTTTATAGGAATTTTAATTGGCCGTTTAGTGTGAAAATATCAGCTATCAAAATAAATTCAGTAACACAGGCAAAAATGATTTAAACAGTGGTGATTGTAAATGTATTGTAAACAGAATTATGTACAGTAAATAGGGATTATATAAAGCAGCGATTATTGGGACCTAACTGACTTAGAGAACAAACAGCTATTAGGCACACACACACACACACACACACACACACACACACACACACACACACACACACACACACACACACACACACACACACAGAGGAAGCCTTTAGCACTATGCTTGGCATGATGTGCTAACTATGCCAGGAAAATGTTTGTATCATTTCTTGGAAGAAGGGAGTTATACGTGTGTATACTGACATCATGATTTTTTTTTTTCCTCATACCCCCAACCGTACAGGTCCGAAAAGTGCCGACTGCAGTCTGAATGTCAAGCTCTCAGGGAGACCAACAAGGTAACATAATAGAGGTCATATTTCATACAGGCTGAGAGGTCACACAGTTTTGTATCTAAAGTACATGATAAATGATTAGATCTTTTAGTTCAACACTAACATATGGTATGACGGGGTTGACACATCATAAATCTATTAGCTAACTTATCAGGCTTTGTGAGTTGACTAGGTGTAGAGTGGTAGATATAATAATCTAATGAAATTTTTCTCATTAGAGCTGATTAGATATTTAAACGCATTAATCCACAAACAAGTGTTTAAATATACATTTTCTGAGATTCATCACATTTTTGAATGAGAAGTAAAAATTGCATTTGTTTTGAACACATCTTGGACAACTGTAAATAAAAAAAAATAGCATAGACATTCCGCGTGATCTTCTCCCAGGCATCAAGGCTGTTTCACTCCTGAAGACATTTTATTTGATTACTTCCACTTTTAAAATGCAGGCTGATGGTAAAGCAGTTAACAACACATCATGCATCATGTGACAAAAGGTTATAGGTTTGCATAATTCTAATGGTAGTACTGTCTGTGTGTTTGTGTGTAGGAGTCAGGGTTTGTTTCAAATAAAGGCACATCTGCAGAGCAGGTTGTGCAGCTGCAGACACATCTGCAGCGCTGTCTGGTGGAGATTCAGCAGAGAGATATTGGCTTCCAGCAGCTCAACATCAAGGTGTGTGATCAAACCAGCACACAAAACTCTTCATATCTGCAAAATCAGCATACCATCTTTTCAGGATATTATATATTTCTCTATTTGATTGGCTCTGTTTGTTAGACTCAAATCCAAGTCTCTGTTTTTGGGTTTAATGCCTTTTTTTATTATTAATTTTCCTGTTTGTCAAATTTCTGTGAATTTCTGTGTTGTATTGCAGCTGCAGCAGTCTGTAGAGGAAAAAGCGGCCGTTTCTGCTCAACTGCGAGCTGTATCTCAGACTCTAAGAGAAACCCAGCTCAGACTGAGTGAGCTACAGAACCGCTATTACTGGATAGCAAATCAACAACAAATCCAGCATTCACCCACACAGGTATCAAGTGTTTATTTCTGCCTGCATTTGTCTTCAAGTGAGATGTTTTCAGCCGCCTTGTACTTGTTGTGCCAATTTTCTACAGACCTTTATGTGGGGGTTTATAATGCTACAGTGGCCCCGTTGTCTACATTTGCAGAGATTACAGCTGAATAGTTTTTTATAGGACTTGTGCAGGATTGGGTTTTTCCTGGCTTTGGCTTGGGCTGGGTTCATTGTTTGGTTAATCTTGAGATTTAGGCTTGTCTAAAGCAGCTGTTTTGCACCACGGACCGGTTTAATGTCAGACAATATTTTCACGGACCGGCCTTTAAGGTGTGGCGGATAAATACAATAAAATAAAATGATACGCCCGGCATAAAAACTGGTATTTTCTAAATAATAATAATAAACGTGAATCCACTGTGTTGTTTTTTTTGTTCATTTTGCTCGCTTGGGGGTTTAAATTTAGCAGGAATGTTTTGTGTGTTAGCGGCCGGAGCCCCTTTAGGAAGGTAGTGGATGGAGGTAAGTCATGTGACCGAGGCATCATGACATGCATTAAGAGTGCGTCGTAGACAGATGTGGCGAAGAGAATCCGGTAATTTTCCAAAATAAAACCGTTCAGAATCAGATAATAAATAAAACAGAAATAATGTAAGTGATGTATTCTTTCTGTGCGGCCCGGTAATAATTGACCCACGGACTGGTGCCAGTCTGCGGCCCGGGGGTTGGGGACCACTGATCTAAAGTTTACATTAGATGATAAGACCAAAGAGCAACATGCTAATAATGCTGATGATCAAAGTGATTTATATATCTTTGGGTAGCAATACCCAAACGACGCTGTTTTAATAACTGTTAAGCTTTAAATGTGTATTGCTTTTATATGTTAATATTACAATTTTATTAGTATTACTAATATTATTTTAAGAAATAAAACTTTTAACATAGAATGCACCTTATCACAGGGTACGGGTTGTGTGGAAGTTGCTCCAGGAGCTCCTCAGGAAATCAGCAGTGCTACAAGCGATCTGGATGGATTGGACATCAGAGAACTCAAAAGCAGGTGAAATAATTATGCATGCAGAAACAAGGCAAGGCAGGCCTGCTTTTCTGGGCTGTCGTCCACTGTGGAACACTAGAACCCTATAACAAGTCATTGATACACTATTTAAAAAGATGTTACATAGAAAAAAATGTTTCTATATTGAAGATAAAAAGATGAATGAATGTTGTTGCCTCCTTTGTTTAGACTGGCAGAAGCCGAGCTCCAGCTTGACTCAACACAGCAAAATGTGTCTCAGCTCAACGACAGGCTGGAGGAAGAGAGGGTGCGGAGACAGGCAGCTGAAGAAGCACTGGGTTTTGCTGAGCAGAGGATGAAGAGGTACTGGGGCAGTTATGTTCACCTATGCTAATGCTCTTTTGTTCCATATTGTCTATATAGTACACTTGTTTCAGTATCTGTCGTTTTGTTCATGCACCTGTTTGTTCATGCAATTGACCAATTGCTAAGAGTAACAGCGTTTTTTACAAAAATGATAGGACATTATAGCCATTATAAATCATAGTGTTTTGGATACTTAAGTACATTTGAAAGCAAATACATTTGTACTTTTACTTAAGTGAAAGTTTAAAGGGAGCACTTTTACCGGAGTGTAATATTTTACCGAGTGTATCTCTATTTTAACTCCAGTACATGGTTTGTGTACTTCATCCACCACTGGTTTTTACCCACAAGATATGAACAGTGGTTTAAATTAGAACCAAATGGTGTTTATCAGGGCTGCTTTTGTTATGCAAGAATGAGCTAAGGTATAGCAAATAGCTCAGTAAGTGAGTTTACAGTCGGTACTTACCACTTATACTTATGGTCAATGTTCAAATAGTAACTGAATCTCATTGTTTGTAATTGCATCATTTTATGCCATATGATTTGATGATTGGATAATTATATAAGTAAGGAGGTATACAGGAGATCCTAGTTTTCTCCAGTAACTTTGTAAGAAAAAAAAAAAAAAAAAACTCTAATTCATCTTTGATTATGTATTTTTTGTAATCATCCCAAATACTGTATTAATTTTCACTTGTATCCAACTGCAGTTACTAAATTTTCTTAAATGAACTCATTACAATAATGTCTTACTTAGTGCTTATGAAATTCCAGTAAACATTAGTTAGCATCTATTTTTAACACAAGCCATACATTAACAATATTATGCATGTTGAACGTGTGTGTGTGTGTGTGTGTGTGTGTGTGTGTGTGTGTGTGTGTGTGTGTGTGTGTGTGTGTGTGTGTGTGTGTGTGTGTGTGTGTGTGTGTGTGTGTGTGTGTGTGTCAGTGTCAGTATGGAACCTAGCCCTTCTAGAACTTCTCAGCGAGACTTCAGTATCCAGTTAGAGCCCGAGGACGAGTGGGAAGCTCTGATTTTAGACCCGACGCAACCTCTGGTTATGCGCACAGTAAGTATATGATTCCGTGAGGTGAAGGTGTGGAACACTCTAAAGTTCAGCTTACATCTCTATTGACTAAAATTACTCTCCTGGTGGCTCATTATGCTGAACGGAACTATACAGTATAAAAGTAGCTCAAAAACTAGTTTTAAGTCTTGTAATTCTGTTACCTGTGAGTATAAATAAATCTTGTTTACATTAATCTGTTTGTTAGTGAAGTATAGAATAGGGCCGTCATGATAAAGGTTGCCATGGTCACGGCCCACATTTAATTAAGTTAATGATTAATGAAAAACTTAGATTAGTAAATACCTTTAAATACTTTGTGTTCATTATTGCCGGTTTATGGAATTCTTGATTCTTATTGATCAGAACGTTTTGATAAATTGCTATAATCACAATTCTGACATTAGTTCCAGCTGAAATTTAAATGTCAGGATTTTTAATTGTTGAAATAAATTTGTCTGTAAAGAATTCCATGTACATGAATACGCTAACTTGTTTGATGGACATTCCACAACATTAAAATGACTTTAATATCTATAAAATGCATGTTGGTTTATAATTACTTTACCATAGCCCCATATTTAATTTTGTACATGGATCAGTCTCTGCTTAAAAGAAGAAAAAAAAAAATACTTACTATTGCTTGTATTTCCAGATGAAGAGTGGTGTCCACTCGTTCCGCCGCTGGTTACGAGGCCGCAGTCTTTACTGCACCAAGATGCTGACCTCCAGAGCAAAATCCCGCTATTTCTTCCTGACCTACCTGCTCGTCCTCCATATCCTCGTCTTCATGTGCTTCGCTGGAGCTTTATAGATGTTTCAAACCACGGGCGCTTTACATGCACGTACAAGAACGAGTGTAATTCTCCAGTGTTGTGGTCAAAAGGGCTGATAACCAAAAGCTGTTTAATCAGTTATCAAACACCAATAACTTATTTAATTATTTAATTTCTTAACATTTTTTTTGGTCACTCTATCAAAGATATCAAACAACCATTTTACTGGTATTAAAATGTGCAAACAAATTTTTAGAACATGAAGGACCACATACAGCCACATACTCCTTTATCTAACAGTGTGAAAGAATAGTGTTGCTATGGATTAATTACTGATGTGGCTAATCAATCAGTGGGATTTTTTATATCGACGGCCCCTAACTTCCATTAACTCTTCTTTATTAAGCAGAATGTCTGTCAAATGACTGATTTTAACAGCATCAGCTCTCTGTGTATCAGGGCCTTTATTCATTAACAGCTGACAGCAACATACTCCAGTTTCAGTGTAAATATTTCTTACAAGGCTGAACTATCTATCCGTCTCCATGCTAAATATGGGATTATTCAGTAATAAGGTTTATCTGAGACATGTTTTGGTGTTTGTTAACTGATTGCGTTTGACAGTTTTGACAGCATCAGATGTCATTGTGTCCACTCATCGAGCATCTGTTATTCTCGCTGCTGCTGCGGTTATTGTACTAAATGTTTATTTAGGGATTACAGACAGTGAAGCAGGACTCGGGGTGACATTTTCTAAAACAGGACTCTATATCTACTGGTTAGGCCTGTGTCAATATTGCATTTGATCGTCATAATTGGCTAAATTTTAAACATGGTTTGTGGTCCTAGAACAATATACTTTGGGGGGGGGGGGGGACATAATAAATCTTACTGCACAGCGCAGTATATAGGCAGTATCCTACAGAAGAGGTGTGACAATATTGTGCATGTCAAATATTGCAATATATAAACTCCATTCTATTACACACTTTCTCACGCTTTAACACCACATGCACACGTGATGAGAAAGTGCTGTGTAAATAGTGTGTTTGTGTGGGTTGTGACTGGTGACACTACTCAGAGGTTTGGACACCGTGTGTATATGTGTGTATATTGACTGTAAAGATGGTGTTAAACATGGCCCGAGAAGCATTAACGGTCTGCAGAATGTAGTGTACGTCTTGCTCGAACATGCCTGATTCAGCTCATCAGTTCCTTAACCCCAAACCGCATGCAGTGTTTTTTTGGTTTTTTTGCACATTAGTATGTTGAAGCAATGTGTTTCCAGTGGGGTTTTTTTGTTCGGTTTTTTTTTGCTCTAGCATAGATAACAAAGCTGATTATTTCATTACTCACTCACTCTAATATGATGAAAACCTTCTCATTTTTATAGCTCATCTTTTATAGTGCATTTTGGGTGTAGTATAGTCTTAAATCCTGCTTTCCATGTGTTTACCTTTTGGGAAAAAAAGGCTTAAAATGATGGCATTCTATCAAATCCAGTAAATATTGTATTACATATAGGTACAGCACTAGAAACTAACACAATGACGTACTGAAATATGATAACTCGTCAACACATATATGTTAAATACATAGGGGCATGTAGCATGTGTGATGTGGGTGTGTTCTGAGGGGCTGAGGTGGGTCAGAGCAGGAACGGCTGTATTGCACAGAACACTGCTGTATGTTATGCTACTGTGTGTGTGTGTGTGTGTGTGTGTGTGTGTGTGTGTGTGTGTGTGTGTGTGTGTGTGTGTGTGTGTGTACATATATATTCTACAGATGATGTACCATAACACTGAATGTTTACAGGCTGATTTACTGTATAATGCTGTTCTACACTAAAGTGATCTGTAAATATGGGGTGATTTCAAGCTAAAAAGGATCTCTATTTAAAAATGAAAACTACTGATGCATTCAAATTGTCCTATTTTCTATATAGGGTCTATTTTTGAGGAGAATCGTTCGACTAGAGAGAGACTGTGGCTGTCCTTAGTTGTTGGGCTGAAATGTGTGCAATATGGTGGAATGGTTTTTTTTATTATTATTTAAATGAAGCTCATTTTAAATAAAGCTGTTAGAAAACTTTCTATTGAAACTGTTGTTGCGTTCAGTTTTATTTGTTTAACACCTTATTTTTCTATGCAGCAGCTTTTCAGAATTCGGGATGTACAGATTTCTGTTTATATCCAAAATGAAGAAGCCAGAGGTGATCATTTCAAGCCAGTTTCTCTCTCCGACAAAATGAGAAACCTTGAGAGGAACCGGACTTGAAAGAGAACATCATCGTATTGGTGATACTGACTAGGTAGATTGGAGTTCCTAGGATTACAGCAGCATCTTGGACATAAATTGTGTTTTAAAAGTGACTTTAGGGTCCATAGAGCAGACAGTAAGACACAAGTATTAAAGCTCCAAGCTCTATAATATTCATGTCCACCATTAACTACACATCCTATCTATAAAAATTAAACATTACAATGGAAATAATGCTTCAAAAATCATTTTTAATGCTGAGGGTAATGGGCAGATATGAGAATAGAGCTATATTGTGTTCCTTAATAGCGAAAAAAAGATGTTCAGGTTTACTTTACCCAGATTGTTGCCCTGTCAAAAAGAGTTGTGTACAATTGTTTATACTATAACAAAAAAATTATCCACACAAAACATTTCATTCCATATACAGGTGGAATAAATTGGAATATCATTAAAAAAAAGTTGATTTAGTAATTCAATACAAAAAGTGAAACTTGTATATTGTATAGATTTATCACACACAGTATGATATATTTCAAGTGTTTATTTCTTTAAATTTTTGATGATTATGGTTTACAGCTAATGAAAACCCAAGATTCAGTATCTCAAAAAAATTTGAATATTGTGAAAAAGTTCAATATTGCAGACTCGTGGTGTCACACTCGAATCAGCTAATTAAATCCAAACACCTGCAAAAGTTTTCAGAGCCTTTAAATCAGGGGTCTCCAATCATTTCCAGAAAGGGCCAGTGTGGGTGCAGGTTTTTATTCCAACCAAGCAAGTCCACATCAATTCTACCTGTTCAAATCTAATGACCTTCATTATCAATGACTATCAGGTGTGACCATTGATTGGTTGGAATGAAAACCTGCACCCACACTGGCCCTTTCTGGAGAAGATTGGAGACCCCTGCTTTAAATGGTGTCTCCGTCTGGTTCAGGCTACACAATCATGGGGGAAACCTGCTGACTTGACAGTTGTTTAAAAGACAATCATTGACACCCTGCACATGGAGGGTAAGAAACAAAAGGTCATCGCTAAAGAAGCTGGCTGTTTTCAGAGTGCTGTATCCAAGCACATTAATGGAAAGTTGAATGAAAGGAAAAAATGTGGTAGAAAAAGGTGAAACAAAGCCCATTAAATTTGGGGGAGATTCACAAAAAGTAGACTGCAGCTGAAGTCAGGGCTTCAAAAGCCACTACGCATAGACGTATCCAGTGGCTACAACTGACACATTCCTTGTGTTGAGCCACTCCTGAACCAGCAACGTCGGAGGTGTCTTACTTGGGCAAAGGAGAAAAAGAACTGGACTGTTGCTCAGTATTCCAAAGTCGTCTTTTTAGATGTAAGGAAAGAAAAATTTTAATTTCATTTGGAAATCAAGGCACAGAATCCAAGTTGCCTGAGCTCTAGTGTAAAGTTTGCGCAGTCAGTGTTGGTTTGGGTCACAGCCATCTACCAGGAAGTTTTAGAGCGCTTATATTTACATTTACATTTATATACAGCCAGGAACTCCACTGTTCAGACATCTATTGGAAGTTCATTCCACCACCTCGGTGCCAGAACAGAGAAGAGCCTTGAAGTATACTTACCTCTCATTCTGAGAGAAGGTGGTACCAGTCGAGCAGTGATTGAGGATCTCAGACGAGGTGCAGTGCGAGATGTGATTAGGTCTCTGAGGTAAAATGGCGCTGGTCCATTTTTGGCCTTGAAGGCAAGCATCAGTGTTTTAAATCTGATACGTGCAGCTACTGGAAGCCAGTGGAGGGAGCGCAGCAGTGGGGTGGTGTGGGAGAACTTGGGCACCTGCCCACACTGCCAAAAGCACCAAAAGTTGGTTATATGACCAGCGTGTTGGTGTGTTTGACTGGCCAGCGAACTCAACAGACCTGAACCCCATAGAGAATCTATGGTGTATTATCAAGAGGAAAATAAGCTGAAGGCCACTTTCAAAGAAACCTAGGCTTCCATACCATCTCAGCAGTGCTACAGACTGGTCACCTCCATGCCATGCCGAATTGAGGCAGTAATTAAAGCAAATGGATCCCCTACCAAGTATTGAGTACATACACAGTATATGAACATCCTTTTCAGAAGGCCAACAATTCACAAAAATCTTTTTAAGAAGTATTCACATTTTTTGAGATATGTGAATTTGTGGGGAAAATGTGAGCCAAAATCACAACAATTAAAAGAAATAAACACTTGAAACAGTCTGTGTGATGAAACTATATAATATACGAGTTTTACTATACTTTTTGTATTGAATTACTAACATAAATCAACATTTTAATGATATCCTAATTAATTGAGATGAACCTGCATATTTCCATTGTTATCTGTTAGAATCTTAAGATTGGAAACTTGGGTTACTTCTACAGTAATTCATGATCGCTATAGTTATTACACAATGGAAATCCCAGGTAAAATTCAACCCTATTAAAAATCCTAAATCTTAAAATACCAATATATCGATATCTGATTAAAGTATAGTTACAGGAAAAAGGCTAAAATACGGTCACAATCCAAGTAAAAAAATCAGAACCCACCAGAAGAATCAATTCTCTGGAGACACCAATGGTGTAATTATCACTAGAGTAAATCCAGAGGTAAAGATGTATAAACCATTGCCTCAAAAACACATTAAAAGTGTACATCAATTCAGAAATGTAGTGCTGCAAACCTGGTTTCTCGAACAATTTGTGCTCTGTCATTTTCTAAAGCGTCGCCATTGGTTGGAAAGATTGCATGCAACAAGGGTCAACAATGATGAAAATAAAGGAGTAAATAAAGTTCTCGTAGATGGCATTATTAAACAGTGGTCCAATAGGAAATCTACAGAGCCATAGCCAAAATACTCAAACACCGCTGTGAGTATAATTGGAGTGCAATTTCGCAATGTGCTCTCAGACTAATTCATAGGAATATAAGAGAGACCAGCAGTCAGAAAAGAGTTGCAGGATGACCTGAAAGCAGCTGAAATAGCATTTACAGTTGCACTACATTTTTAAGTCCTATGAAAAACAAACAAAAAAGAAAATGTATGACTAAAAACAAATTGGAATTTTTTTGGAACGATACATTGTACATGTGATCCGCAGTACACCATATTGATAGGAAAAAGATTGCAAAATATTAGAGAATTTACTTGGTCAAGGAAATAAATCTAGAGAGAAGATACATATGTAATATCTATGTTAAGCAAGATACATATTTTGTAGATTACAGTAGTTATAGACAGCCATTCCGTTTTTTTCTCTCTCTCTTTTTTGACTTTACTTATCATTGTACTTAGAAGCTGGAAAGCAACTGACAACTGAAGGCTATATATACACTACATATCCAAAAGTATTGAGTGGTAATAAGTATGGTATATGAGATTTTTGAGCATTCCCATAATTCCCTTTCACTCTTCTGGGAAGATTTTGGAGTATGTTTATGGATATTTGTATATATCAGCCACAAGGGTATTATGAAAGACAGATACTGATGTAGGTGAGGAGACCTGGGGTGCAGTCAGTGCAGCCACTCAAGATCTTCCTCTTCAAAGCATGTAAACCATATCTTCAAGGAGCTCATTTTATGCACATCGGCATTGCCATACTGGAAGAGGTTTGGGTTTCCAAGTTTGAGTAAATGAAAAATCTAAAGACATCATATACAATTAAGTGCCTCCAACTTTGTGGTAACAGTTTGCAAAAGAACCACATATAGCAGGAAAGGTCAGGTGACCCAATACTTTTGGAAATATAATGTATGTAAAAAGCCCCTGGGGACTAATTATTATAGAAACATACTGCAACAGAAAACTAAACACCTTCTGAGGATCAGGTTTAAAAACTTCAACAGAGCAGAGGTTTCATTCTGATTAAACCTATATATATATATTTTTTTTTTTACAAATAATTTATTTAAAGATTTAAAAGATTCATCTTGCAACAATTTGACCATGATCACAATGTGCTTGCCTTATCTTTCCATCTCTGAATAAATTGTTTTTTTCTCCGGTTCTGCAATGTTTAAAGGACTTTGCCTTTAAAGGTTGTGAATTAAGAGACTTCCATATAGCAAAGCGCGTTTGGCATTTATGATTGACAGCACAGGTCAGGAGAGGCAAGGCCATACTCCTCCATTATAACACCACACAGTCTTATTTATTTATAGTTTGTGTGTGTGTGTGTGTGTGTGTGTGTGTGTGTGTGTGTGTGTGTGTGTGTGTGTGTGTGTTGGCTGACTGACAGCATTATTCTTCCAGCCTTTACATCTTTTCTGTTCACCAAAACTTTTAGTTCGCGCTACACTGTTGTAGCTCATGAACACACACATGCTTTAAAAAAACACATAAAAAATGTATTTGACCAATGCAGGAATATTCGGTAGAGTACAGGGGTCACCATGGGCACTTTGCCTGGTCTGCAGCTACATCACTAAATCACTGTCATGATTTTGTCATGTAAATCATGTCCTGACACCTTTCTGTCATAGCCAGGATTAGCCTCTTTAGCAATTTGTGCTACTGTGGCTCTTCTGTGAAATTGGAGATGGACTAGACTTCATTCCCAACACACATCTGATTGTTTGACTTTGTGTGCCAATGACCCTGTTGTCACTTTACCTTAGACCACTTTTGGTAGGTATTAACCACTGCATACCAGGATCACAAGACCTGTAGTCTAGGCATCACATTTTAGCCCTATTCAAAGGCACTCGGATCCTTATAGTCGCTCAGTTTTTCTTCTTACATTGCATCAACTTTGTGAAATTACTTTTCACTTGCCTAATATTGTCCATACTTTTTATACATATATAAAAGATTACTGTGCCAATTTGCACAAAACCTGAAACCTGTTTGCATTTATTCAAATATGTTTTTGTTGTTTTTTTGGTTAACCAGCTCATTCCAGCTTAAATCTGGCTAAAGCGCTATAGATTCCTTACCATCTACCATAACTTTCCTCACCATCCCTCACTATACACTACAGCCTTTTATGTCATTCATCACCATTCACCATAACCTTCCTCTCAATCCACCATAGTCTTACTCACCATCAACCATAACCTTCGTCTCTATCCACCATAGTCTTACTCACCATTCACCATAACCTTTCTCTCTATCCACCATAGTCTTACTCACCATTCACCATAACCTTTCTCTCTATCCACCATAGTCTTACTCACCATCCACCATAAACTTCCTTGCCTTCCGCTATAACCCTCTTCAGTGTTCACCATCGCCTTTTGCGGTATCCTTGGCCATCTACCTCAACCTTCTTCTCCATCCATCATAGTTTTCTTTACCATAACCTTCCTCACCATCCATCAGAACCTTCCCACTATCACTCAATCCACCATAACTTTTCTCACCATCCAATAAAGTCTCCCTCAATGTCCACTATTGTTTACCTCTTTATTCGTCATGGTCCAAATATAACTTTTCTTGCTATCCACCATAGTCTTTCTTGCTATTCATCATAATTTCTACTATAACCATCTACTATAGCCTTTCTCATTTTCCCCCATAGCCTTCCTTGTATCCCTCACTATCCCCTATTACCTTTGTTACCATCCAACATAGCTTTCCTTGCCATCCACTATAGCCTTCCCCAGCATCCACCATAGCCTTCGTATCTATTCCTTACCATCCTCCATAACCCTCATCACCATAAAATAGCTTCCCTTCCCATACACTATAGCCTTCCTCACCATCTATCATAGTCTTTCTCACTGCCCTCACACTTTTAGTCTTCAGCCCTCTCAGCTGTCTACCAGAACATTGGTCACCATACACTAAAGTCTTCTTCACCATTCACCATAGCCACAACCTCCCTTGCTGTCTAAAATACCCTTCCTCACTGCCTGGGGTTGTAAAAAGTGGTTATTCGAATTATTAGCCTTTGCGTTAATATTATGTCTCCTCTGACCTTTCATTAACTCACAGAACTACTACTCACTGGATGTCTTTTTCACCATTCTGTAGAAACTCCTTTGACTTATAAAAATCTAATATCATCATCATCATCATCATCATCATCTGTTTTTGAGCCAAGGAATGACCTGATTTTAAAATTCAGTAAATAGATTATACTGTATATGTTCCACATTTATCATTTATTATTTACTTTGTATAACTTGGAAATACACATTAAATGCTATTTGAGCTAAGTTACAGATCCCGGCACTTTTAAGGAACTTTTGCATGGAGAGAAATGCTCCGCACAGGCTAACGCAATGTGATCAACTTTTCCCCCTCAAACAGTTAACTGCTGATGTCTGCATAACAAATGACCATCTAATATTAACTGTCAAACATTGTCTCTGTGCAGATGACAAAAAGAGAGAGAGAGAGAGAGAGAGAGAGAGAGAGAGAGAGAGAGAGAGAGAGAGAGAGAGAGAGAGAGAGAGAACACGTTGTGTCCAAAAAAGGTTGTGGGCTTTATGAAGGTGTGTGTATAAATACTGAGAACAGGTGAACACATCGCCCACTCTCTAAAGGGAGCGAAAGAGCCTCCTCTTCTCCTCTACCAAGTGAGTCCTTTATTTATCTACTTTCAGTTTTTTCATGATTTGTGTATATCTTTTTTTTTGTTACTTTATCTCCTTTAAAACGTTACTTTATCTCCTTTAAACCAACCATGTAATGTATTATGTAATAAAACCAGTTATCTTTTGACTGTGTCATTTATATAAATGTATTTCATTCATTTATATAAAATACATTTTAAACGTTTCATGTCAGTAAGGAAAACATTTGATTTGATATTCACATACTTTATTACTATTCTTAATTTTACACTTTTTGTCTTTCTTTCTTTCTTTCTTTCTTTCTTTCTTTCTTTCTTTCTTTCTTTCTTTCTTTCTTTCTTTCTTTCTTTCATTCATTTTTGCATGTATTCTTTCATTTATTCATTCTTCCTTCCTTCCTTCCTTCCTTCCTTCCTTCCTTCCTTCCTTCCTTCCTACCTTCCTTCCTTCCTTCCTTCCTTCCTTCCTCCTCCTTCCTTCCTTCCTTCCTGTATTTCTTTTATGTGTAGGTCCTCAGCTGTGTGAGTAAAGATGTGTGATGAGGAAGAAACCACCGCGTTGGTGTGTGATAACGGCTCTGGATTGGTTAAAGCTGGATTTGCTGGTGATGATGCTCCCAGAGCTGTCTTCCCCTCTATCGTTGGCAGACCTCGCCATCAGGTTATTGATACATATCAGATCTTCTGTAATGTTGCAGTGGTTTCTTTCTAATTCAAATAACTGATACAAGTGTAGTTGTTACAGCTCAAATATATTTTTCCTGTCAGTGACTGATAATAGATTGTTGCATGATGTGTGTTTCAGGGTGTGATGGTGGGCATGGGTCAGAAGGACAGCTATGTAGGTGATGAAGCTCAAAGCAAAAGAGGCATTCTGACCCTCAAATACCCCATTGAGCATGGCATCATCACCAACTGGGATGACATGGAGAAGGTAATACTATCAATGGCCATGTCATTTTTATATCTGCTTGTAAAAAGTGTGATGAAGTTTGTACAATCACCCAAAAAAAAAAATCACATTCTATCAAACAAATATTTCTAATACTTGACTTACATTTTAGGCTTAACTGTGATTCAGTAGCTTTCAGTAGTTTTGCTAGCATCAATATAGCATGAAAGGTAGATGGTTATGAGCAAAAGCTGACCAGTTACAATTTAGTATAATAACTATATAGCTGGTAAATTACGCCATATAGCGGCACATTGTCCAATGTTCATCATAAGTCATGGTCCACCTTGGTCCACCTCTACAAGATTTATTGCTTTTTCTTTTTATTAGATTTGGCATCACACGTTCTACAATGAGCTACGAGTGGCTCCTGAGGAACATCCAGTCCTACTCACTGAAGCTCCTCTTAACCCCAAAGCCAATCGAGAGAAGATGACACAGGTGAGTACAAGCTTTCTTAAACCCCATCTCTCTCTCTCTCTCTCTCTCTCTCTCTCTCTCTCTCTCTCTCTCTCTCTTTTTTTTTTCTATCTATCTATCTATCTATCTATCTATCTATCTATCTATCTATCTATCTATCTATCTATCTATCTATCTATCTATCTATCTATCTATCTATCTAATCTAAACGTAAAGTGATGTGGAATTACTGTGAAAGACATAGACGTTAACATGTACTAGTCATAGAGGCTATAAACAACCTCTCATTTTTAGTTAATTAAGCAAAAGAAACGCATCTGGTTGCCATAAAACAACAACAAAATAAGACAATATCATTTGTCTGACCTGTCCGTAGTGAAAAACTTGTCTGACTGCTGCAGACTGAGTTTTTCCAAAATAAACCATATCAAATCAATATGTTTTTAATCCGTTAATTATTACTAAAATATATTATATGGAATAGCCGCTGTACATGTGTATTAGCCACGACTATAACAATGATAATGTATTCAAAAGAGCACTTGAATCCTGTGATTTGCTGTAGAACATGGTTACCAAATTATTTTAAGGTTAGGATTGTTGAGTTAAAATGCAGCTCAGAGAATTAATAATTGCAAAGGCAGAAAAAATTAGTAGAATCCAAGCTCATTTGTGCTTCAAACAAACATAATGCAGACAAACATTATAGTGAGCATAATCAGTGTTGTAATGCAAACTGTTTTCTCATCTGAGTGCAGATCATGTTTGAGACCTTCAATGTCCCTGCCATGTATGTGGCCATTCAGGCTGTGCTGTCTCTATACGCATCTGGCCGTACCACTGGTGAGAAACATTAGTTAGCATCTATTTTTAACACAAGCCATACATTAACAATATTATGCATGTTGAACGTGTGTGTGTGTGTGTGTGTGTGTGTGTGTGTGTGTGTGTGTGTGTGTGTGTGTGTGTGTGAGATGAGGAAACAGTAAAAGCACAATATGCACATGTATGTCCTGATTCTGCTAAATTACAAGCATCGGCTATTGTTTTTACTTCTGTGGTTTGACATACATTTTATCATTATGTTTATTTTTTTAAATGCACAATATTATAGTTAGCTAGCTTTTGCTAGCATTAGCTAACTACGTTCCTAAATAATGCTTAAGCTCATGATCAGCTTAGCTAATGGTGAAAATCTGTTCTATTTTATTCTAAGCAGTATGTCAAGCTGAACAAATAATATACTGTATGATGAATTTTGCAACAGATAAATCCAGCTAAACTTAAACTCCCGTCTTTCTCGAATTACAGATAACTGTCATGTACTAAACTTTGAATATTAGCTTACCAAAATGTTTTCACTTTCAAAAAACATGCTTTCAGTTACATTAAGGATATGTTTGTATATTGTGTGTAAATGTAGGTATCGTGCTGGATGCCGGTGATGGTGTGACACATAACGTGCCCGTGTATGAGGGTTACGCTCTTCCTCATGCCATCATGAGGCTGGATTTGGCCGGTCGGGATCTGACTGATTACTTGATGAAGATTCTAACCGAGAGAGGATACAGCTTCGTCACTACGGGTGATCATGATTTCCTGCCAACTGTTGTCAGATAAACACTTTCAAACAGTTGAATGGTGTGTGCATGTAGAGGTCATTGTCCATGTCATGTGACTGAAAGAATTTTAATCCTGCCACACATTCACCAACAGGTGTGTGTGTGTGTGTGTGTGTGTGTGTGTGTGTGTGTGTGTGTGTGTGTGTGTGTGTGTGTGTGTGTGTGTGTGTGTTCAGAGGTTTAAAATGTAAAAATGCTGGCAGAATGTCTAGTGTAAATGGAAGTCCAGTATTTCACATTCACTGAGTGCTTCCATGTTTGAAAAAGATGACAGTGACCCCTTAAAGCCTGTAAACGTGAACGTTTCTTTGACACCGCTGATTAAGTATGAATTATTTGGTTTAGAGGGCAGTTTTTGGCAAATTCACTGTTTGGCAAGAGAGAAGATTTGGAGCTTTCAAACAAAAACAAGCAAACAGGTTTTAATCAATAAGGACATTTTCATTTAATATTATTCCTAGGTATCAGAAACAGGAAAAAAAAACATTAATATAGAATGTTTAAGCGTTGAGACACTAAATATAACTGAAATGTTAGAATAGTTTAAATCTTGTAGTTGATCACAGCAATGGTTAATATATTAGTAATTATAATATATATAATATATAATATATTAGTATTTTAAATGCATCATGTCACATCTGAAAATCACTTTTTGTAAGGTCATATTCAATACCAATCACATTAAGGGAATAGATGTGTCAGATTTCCTCATAAAATAAATTATGCTGATCATGCTGATGTATTGTCATTGTCATACCGCTGTGAATAACACATTGGAAGTATTCTTACATGGTATGTGCACATGCTACAGATGCATGAAGGCACATTGTTGTCACATACATGCCTATATACAGTATGCTGGTGTGTGTGTGTGTGTGTGTGTGTGTGTGTGTGTGTGTGTGTGTGTGTGTGTGTGTGTGTGCATGTGTGTGTGTGTGTGTGTGTGTGTGTGTGTGTGTGTGTGTGTGTGTGCACATTATTTATATTTTATGTATTTATATGTTGATCTTGCCTGTACACATTTTCAATTATAAAACCTCTTTATAATTTAATTGACACATTCAGAGACTGTTCTGTTGATTATTTATTTTATTATTATTGAAATATTTCTTCTTCCTCAGCTGAGCGTGAGATCGTGAGGGACATTAAGGAAAAGTTGTGCTATGTGGCTCTAGACTTTGAGAATGAGATGGCCACTGCTGCCTCTTCTTCTTCTCTGGAAAAATCATACGAGCTCCCTGACGGTCAGGTCATCACCATCGGCAATGAACGTTTCCGCTGCCCGGAGACTCTCTTTCAGCCTTCTTTTATTGGTCGGTTCATAATAAAAATATACAACATCAAGGAGCCATTGAGGACGTTTGAACAGAGGTAAAGGTTAACGACCTTTCATTGATTATCAGGTATGGAGTCGGCAGGTATCCATGAAACCACCTACAATGGCATAATGAAATGTGACATTGACATCCGTAAAGACCTTTACGCCAATAATGTGCTGTCTGGAGGCACCACTATGTACCCGGGTATCGGAGACAGGATGCAGAAAGAGATCACAGCTCTGGCTCCCAGCACCATGAAGATCAAGGTAATGTTGCTTTATATATGTATCACACATTCAATTAGTGTGCTTATAGTGTATCTATGAAGTCATTATTTTTTTTGGTTCTGGGCAGCTATGACTGATTGAAATAGAATATATTGTATACTGAGCTTTCAAGTTTTCCTAAAAAAGTTTTTGGAGTAAAATAATTTCAGACAAAGTTACAAAAAAATTATCCCTAATTATTTAATTGTGAATTTTAAATCAGTTAATTTAACTTTCTTAAATTAGTAGAATTATGGCACATTGTGTTTAAAGATATGATTAATGTATTATACATTAGAAGCTGCTGATCTTTTTGAGACAAGCAAAATATTCAAAATGCTACCTGTGTATTTAAGATTTATTAGTGTAAAATCAATAACCAGTTTTCTATACTTATTTACATTTACATGAATGGCATTTGGCAGATGCCAACTCCAGAATGTATTGCATTGATCTTATTTATATAACTGAGCACATGAGGGTTCAAGGCTTTTCCTAAGCATTAGCGGCTTTGCGCATACTGGTGCTAAAATCGTAGGCATAAAAGTAACATATTTATTCCTGATCTACAGATTTTCTCCAAATCCCAAACAATATCTACTGAGCCTTGATCCAATATGTTTAATCCTCAGAAGCAGATGAATTTAATATATATGAGTAGTTACACTTAATTCCCAGTTCCATAAATCTAAAGTCAAACCTCACTCAGAATTGGAACACGTAATTCTAAAAGTCTTAATATTATATCCTGTTTTTATTACAACAGATTTAGAAAAGTAAATGTTTTCTTTTTGCCACAATAATTTTAAAGTCTCTGTATTTCCGTATACCAAAGCATTTAACATGTGGATTAATTGTCTTAATATAACTGTGAAGGCTTACTATGAAATAAGCCAATCTCTCTCTCGTTCTCTCTCCCACATGTAGATGATTGCTCCTCCTGAGCGTAAATACTCAGTCTGGATTGGAGGCTCCATCTTGGCTTCTCTGTCCACATTCCAGCAGATGTGGATCAGCAAGGATGAGTATGAAGAAGCTGGACCTTCAATTGTCCACAGAAAGTGCTTCTAAACACACATGTGCACAATTCTCGCACAACTCAGCTTACTCCCTCATAAGGAATCTGTGAACACTCTGTCAACAGTGTGGTTTCCAGGCTCTAATTTCATGCAAATTGGATATTTTGTTGACTTTTTCTTTTGTAAAAGAGCACATTTTTGTGTGAAACATTAGGATTACAATGACCCTTTTTAATACCTAATTTCAGCAGTGCACTGACTAAGTCTGTAACTTGGAAACGACTGTGATATTCTTTGTGCTGGTACATTTGCTTTCATGTTTTATTTGGATTTGTATTGAGTGGCAATAAATTTGGTACAAACCCACACTTGTTTTTAGCTTTTTATAGTGGTAAAAGAACAAATACAAAAAAGATCTAAACAAAGCACACTATATAAATATTATGTCAAAGAATACACATAAAAACATATTACAGATATGGAAGGGAAATAATGGCATTTACAGCATTCTAATCAGGTAACAATGAAAACATGGTTAAAACTTTTCCAATCAAAATGCATTATTAATTTTAATCAATTTTAGGGATGTATTTTGCTTAAGTCTAGGGTAAGAAGTGTACAGTACATCCGGAAAGTATTCACAGCGCTTCACTTTTTTCACATTTTGTTATATTACAGCTTTATTCCAAAATGGATTCAATTAATGAATTATTTTCCTCAAAATTCTACAAACAATACCCCATAATGACAATGTGAAAAAGATTTGTTTGAAATCTTTGCAAATTTATCAAAAATAAAAAATGAAAAGGACACATGAACATACGTATTCACAGCCTTTGCCATGACATTGAAAATTGAGGTCAGGTGCATCCTGTTTCCACTGATCATACTTGAAATGTTTGTACAATTTAATTCGGAGTCCACCTGTGGTAAATTAATTAAAATACTACTACTGACGTGTAAAGCACTTTGCAGTCTTGTGCCGCAGTATCTGATTGAACTTCTGTACCAATATGATCCCCCACGCTCACTTAGAACAAAAGGTGCAGGCTATTTGTTGGTACCCCAAATAATAAAGACTGCAACAGGGGGCAGATCTTTCTCTTATAAAGCCCCACAGTTATGGAACAGCCGTCCAATCAGTGCTCAGGACTCAGACACAGTCTGAGTGTTCAAATCAAGGCTGAAAACATATTTATTTAGTCAAGTCTTTTATTAATAGATTTTTTTTCAGGTAAAAGAGCAGATCTGGAGGGATCATGGATATAGAGTGTTCGGTGAACTGCGATATTTGTATGCTGTCGTCCCCTCACTCTCACACGTTCACTCAGGTTTGTTGACGGTGGTTTGGTGGGTCGTCTCTTATCCCAAAGATCCCTCATGTCTGTGTTATGGAACTGATGGCATGGATGCAATTGCGAGTGTATGTCAGCAATCTATCCAAAACTTCTCATAATGTTTAAGTGATGGAAAAATTTGGCAATAGACCATTAGGTTAATAATATTAATCTAACAAGCTCTCTCTCTCTCTCTCTCTCTCTCTCTCTCTCTCTCTCTCTCTCTCTCTCTCTCTCTCTCTCTTGGTCGAGTTAAACATGCTCCTGAAGTTCCTGTTCCTGACATCCCTACATTATCTGTGTAAAGCTGCTTTGAGACAATGATAAGAAGTGTACAGTGCTATACAAATTGAATTAACAGTGCATGTCAGAGCACAAACCAAGCCATGAAGTAAGATCTGGGGAAGGGTACAGAAAAAATCTCTGCAGCATTGAAGGCCCCAATGAGCACAGTGACCTTTATCATGCGTGAATGGAAGAAGTTTGGAATCACCAGGACTCTTGGTGGCCGCCCGACCAAACTAAGCGATAGTGGGAGAAGTGACCAAGAACCTGATGGTCACTCTGAAAGAGTTCCAGCATTTCTTTGTGGAGAGGGAAGAACCTTCCAGAAGAACAACCATCTCTGCAACACTCCACCAATCAGGCCTGTATGGAAGAGTGGCCAGACGGAAACCACTCCCCAGTAAAAGAGTTTGCCAGAAAGGCACCTGAAGGACTCTCAGACCATGAGAAACAAAGATTGAACTCTGACCTGGATGCCAAGCGTCATGACTTGAGTAACCAGGCACCGCTCATCACCTGGCCAATACCATCCCTACAGTAAAGGATGGTGGTGGCAGCATCATGCTGTAGGGATGTTTTTCAGTGGGAGGAACTGGGAGACTAGTCAGGATCGAGGGAAAGATGAATGCAGCAATGAAAACCTGCTCCAGAGCGCTCTGGACCTCAGACTGGGGCCACGGTTAATCTTCCAACGGAACAACGACACTAAGCAAACAACCAAGATAACAAAAGGAGTGGCTACGGGACGACTTTGTGAATGTCCTTGAGTGGCCCAGCCAGAGCCCAGACTTGAACCCGATTCACCATCTCTGGAAAGAGCTGAAAATGGTTGTGCACCGATGCTCCCCATCCAACCCGATGAAGCTTAAAAGGTTGTGCAAAGAAGATGGTAGAAACTGCTCAAAATAGGTGTACCAAGCTTGTAGCATAAAACTCAAAAAGACTTGAGGCTGTAATTGGTATCAAAGATGCTTCAACAAAAAAAATATTATGCAAAGGCTTAATACCAAAGAATACCAATTCTGCAGGGAAGCATGGTGGTGGCAGCATTTTATAATGGGGCTGCTACTCTACAGTCTATATTGGCACATATCCCAAAGGCCCAAAGGTGTTAGAATTTTAAACTTTCAAAACAATAACAAGCAACAGCATGAAAAATGCATTAAATGGCTTAAAGAGAGCAGTACACAAAACATCCCCTTCCATCCTCCCTCAATAAACTTAAAACACATTTTGCACTAAATAAATTCTGAGGTTTTCTTTTTGCCTTTTCTATCTATAGACAATCCTTCATAGTGGTACAGTAGCTCCTGCACACTTATGCATTGTACATTGGGCAGGCACACTTAAGCCAAGCAGATTACACCACCAACTGGCTGGAGAGCATACTCACAGCGGTACTAAACTAATTAATTTGTTTTAATCCTTTACACAGGTTATAATAATTAGCAATACTTATAGACTGCTGCCCTATCATTGTCTCTTCTGTAAGATGCATGTCTTCATTCTTCATTGTTCTTTCCTTTATAATGTAACATACCAGACACAGGAGGTGGGTCACAATACATACACAGGTTTACTGTAAGATGCATCCACATCCACAGTGAAAGGCAGTGGAGAGAAAGTGTGGTAAAATGTTGGGGCACTGATGAAACACTGATAATACACTGGCACTGAAAGAGATATTTGAGTTTTGGGATTTGCTATGCTCCAGTTCAGAAAGTTGGGTTAATCTTTTAGGTTGGATGTGGGGCTGGACAAAGTAAAGTCTCTGTTAAACACTAGAAGTTAGTGAACCCCAGGAATTTTTGTAGCACATTATTTTTGTATATGATGTTTTCGGATGCGACAAAATGTAATTTTCCCTTTATTTGAACTAGGAGACCCAAAACTGTTCCAGTATGACAGTGTTTCTGTACACAAAGTCAGCACATGCATTTTACTGGAGTTAGAGTGAAAGATAATGAGTGGCTATAGAGCTAACTTCAAATCTATTCAACAAGTTTGAGATGAATTGGAAAGCTGACTGTAACCCAGATCTTATCCTACATCATTAGCTGTTTACCAACACCCACCAATAATCTAGTAAAACATCTTGCCAGAGGTGTGGAGGATATTATTTAAAAAATGAGAATTAAATGTGAAATAACTTTTCTCCATATAGTGCATTTCCACTTTGTTTTTCTGTGATACTTAATATGGCTACCTGACGGACACTTTTCCGTTCAAAACTCTATGTTAAAACTGATACAGAAATAACTCTTAATAATGACATCTTAAAACTAGGAGCATTTATTCATAAGGTTATGAAGGTTACACATGCAGTCTTTCACTAACTGTACCACTCTCTCAAATATGAAAAAGATTATATGCACTATGCAAATCTAGTTCTGTTAAAATCTTCTAACATCGACTGTACTTCTTCATTCTGAGATAAAAGCGGCAAAACACAAATTACTTCTGTCCACAGAGTAATATCGGCAGAAACCTTTACGTAATTAAGTGCCTAATGTGCACACGTCTTTAAGAAAAGCCAGAATAGCTTTAGCGACCCAGTGCAGTATTATCTACAGTGATAAACTGTCTTTACTCCTAGCAGAAAGAGAGGGAGGAGGACAAAACTATATATACAGTGAGGAAAATATGTATTTGAACACCATGCTATTTTGCAAGTTCTCCCACTTAAAAATCATGGAGGGGTCTGAAATTGTAATCGTAGGTGCATGTCCACTGTGAGAGACATAATCTAAAAAAAAAATAATCCAGAAATCACAGTGTATGATTTTTTTACTATTTATTTGTATGATACAGCTGCAAATAAGTATTTGAACACCTGAGAAAGTCAATGTTAATATTTGGTACAGTAGCCTTTGTTTGCAATTACAGAGGTCAAACGTTTCCTGTAGTTTTCACCAGGTTTGCACACACTGCAGGAGGGATTTTGGCCCACTACTCCACATAGATCTTGTCTAGATCGGTCAGGTTTCTGGCCTGTCGCTGAAAAAACACGAAGTTTGAGCTCCCTCCAAAGATTCTCTATTGGGTTTAGGTCTGGAGACTGGCTAGGCCAAGCCAGAACCTTGATATGCTTCTTACAGAGCCACTCCTTGGTTATCCTGGCTGTGTGCTTCGGGTCATTGTCATGTTGGAAGACCCAGCCTCGACCCATCTTCAATGCTCTAACTGAGGGAAGGAGGTTGTTCCCCAAAATCTCGCAATACATAGCCCCGGTCATCCTCTCCCTAATACAGTGCAGTCACCCTGTCCCATGTGCAGAAAAACACCCCCAAAGCATGATGCTACCACCCCCATGCTTCACAGTAGGGATGGTGTTCTTGGGATGGTACTCATCATTCTTCTTCCTCCAAACACGTTTAGTGGAATTATGACCCAAAAGTTCTATTTTGGTCTCATCTGACCACATGACTTTCTCCCATGACTCCTCTGGATCATCCAAATGGTCATTGGCAAACTTAAGACGTGCCTGGACATGTGCGGGTTGAAGCAGGGGAACCTTCCGTGCCATGCATAATTTCAAACCATGACGTCTTAGTGTATTACCAACAGTAACCTTGGAAACGGTGGTCCCAGCTCTTTTCAGGTCATTGACCAGCTCCTCCCGTATAGTTCTGGGCTGATTTCTCACCTTCCTTAGGATCATTGAGACCCCACGAGGTGAGATCCTTAATGGAGCCCCAGTCCGAGGGAGATTGACAGTCATGTTTAGCTTCTTCCATTTTCTAATGATTGCTCCAACAGTGGACCTTTTTTCACCAAGCTGCATGGCAATTTCCCCGTAGCCCTTTCCAGCCTTGTGGAGGTGTACAATTTTGTCTCTAGTGTCTTTGGACAGCTCTTTGGTCTTGGCCATGTTAGTAGTTGGATTCTTACTGATTGTATGGGGTGGACAGGTGTCTTTATGCAGCTAACGACCTCAAACAGGTGCATCTAATTTAGGATAATAAATGTAGTGGAGGTGGACATTTTAAAGGCAGACTAACAGGTCTTTGAGGGTCAGAATTCTAGCTGATAGACAGGTGTTCAAATACTTATTTGCAGCTGTATCATACAAATAAATAGTTTAAAAATCATATATTGTGATTTCTGGATTTTTTTTTTTTAGATTATGTCTCTCACAGTGGACATGCACCTACGATGACAATTTCAGACCCCTCCATGATTTCTAAGTGGGAGAACTTGCAAAATAGCAGGGTGTTCAAATACTTATTTTCCTCACTGTATATATATATATATATATATATATATATATATATATATATATATATATATATATATATATATATATATATATATATATATATATATATATATTGAACAAGACCAAACAATGAGAAATTCTGTATGGCTGATCTTAGAAGACAGATACAGCAACAGATTATAGAACCTGAGAGATGGAGACGGTCTCTAATCCTAACAACCTGCAAGTGCTGAAATATAAATGCACATTTGATAATATAATTCAATTTGCTCATTCTTTCCAATAGTCTATCTTGTATTACACACACATACTATAGGCAATGAGAAGTGATTTTGCCCTCTTCATGTTCAGATTGTATTGCAATACTTATTTCTTACTGATGAACATGTAGTTTGTGCTTGTGACCACTGTGTGGCAGTATATGGTAGTCAAACTCGTGCTCCCGCATTCAATTTTCTTTATTGTTTGCACTGTAAGTAAGAAGTAAACCATGAATAGTGAACAGGTCAAAAAGAATAAAGATGAAGATAAATAGGAAGTTGTTGAGCAATGAGAAAGGGAGGGATCATAAGCAGACAGAGGATGGATGAAAGGAGTGTAGAGGTAGTGAGGAGGTAGAAAACAAATTAATTGGAGCACTGAATGCAGTCATGGTTGGCCTGCTTTTTGTGTGCATTACAAGATTTCTTGCACATTTTAGGCAGATTCTAATACGATATTCATTCATTCATTCATTCATTCATTCATTCATTCATTCATTCATTCATCTTTAGTGACAAGTGTATCCTAGTGAGGGTATTGGTGGATCTCAAGATAGTTCTAAAAAAACTAATTGTGAGGCAGGAATACACTCTGGATTGGACACCAGTCTGTCAATCGCCAAACATTTGCATACTCTTTTGCACCTAATGATACATTTTGCATATCCAGTCCATTTACAAGTATTTTTAGGATGTGTGAGGAACCTGGAGAACCTCAAGGAAACCCATGCAGGAGAACATGTAAAACTCCAAACTCAAGGGTGGACTTGTGAACCCTGTAACAAATACTCTGTTACCCAATAAACTGATACGAGGAATGAGCTTCACTTCTTCCTGCATTTTTCCGCACAGTTCTCTTTTACTTTCTATAACATCCAATTAATATCATTTCGGAATTGAACCTTTATATTTGGGGGCATATGTCTATATGAAGATCACCTTTTAAAAAACAGCTTTACTCTTAAGTCGTAAATAATCCTTTCAGTAATGACAATTTAGTAGTGCCCTTCAGAGTAATTGTTGGAATGAGAATGCAAATGGCCGTGATGCGCATTCTCCAAGTCCCCTGGTTTCTGTTATTTCATTTGGACTGCAGCACAGATCTCAGCGGAGGAGCTCCCTCACCGTAGCAGAGAGTAAATTTATCCCTCCTGTAACGTGTGTCCTTGTTTCATGACACTATGATTTATGATGGCTGCTGGGGGGGAAGCATTGATGATGTAGCAAAGAAAGAGAGAGAGAGAGAAAGAGAGAGAGAAGTGAAGGATAAACATTAGGAAAACCTACAATAAACCCATAAGTAAAACCAAAGTCAACAATAAAGATATTGTTCATTCATTAATTTTCTCCCGCTTATCCGTAATTCGCGTCACGGGGGCAGCAGTCCAAGCAGGCTTCTTAATATTTCCCTCGTAAGGGACCCCCAGAGCATTAAGGGCCTTGCTCAAGGGCCCAAGAGTGGCAGCTTGGCGATACCGGGGCTTGAACCCCAGACCTTCCGATTGGCAACCCAGCGCCTTAACCGCTGAAGCCACCACTCCCCCTAAAGATATTGTATGCACCAGAATTTCATGCGAGACTTCTGCCGGCATGGCGAAGGCTTTATTTCTTGTAATTAACAATGTACAGAGCTAACTAGCTAGTTAATTATCCAGCTACCACACTAGAGACCACTTCAGCTGCCACTTTCACTACCCACACAATCTAGCTAACAGAGTCAATTATCAAAGTCGCATCAGCTTTCAAGCTCAAATGGAGGATTCGGAGTAAATGAAGTATGGAGAAAGGATGGGACAAAGAACAAAGGATGGAGCAAAATAAATTAAATGACCTTCCTATTAAAATGAAAAAAAGTGTGCCAGATGCTATGGCAGCAATGTATTCTGGTTAAGTTGTGCTTTTTAATGTAAACTCAAATGTTTTATTTAATTAAAAAAATTCTGAAAAAGAACACGTTTACAATAATAGAACATTTGCTTTACAAATTTTGTTCAAGTTCATAAATTATAACTACTTTTGGGATGGCCACATAAGATGTATCTATATAAAGCCAAAATATGGTGTGTGTGTGTGTGTGTGTGTGTGTGTGTGTGTGTGTGTGTGTGTGTGTGTGTGTGTGTGTGTGTGTGTGTGCGTGCGTGTGTGAGATGACAACTGGACAATTGCTGCATTGAATTCATGTTCATGCATGATTTTTTTTTGTGCCCTATATACTGTCCTAGTTTATAACGAGGTCTGTCTCTAGTGAGAAGCGAAGTCTCTCTCTTTCTCTGTCTCTCTCTCTTTCCCTCTCTCTCTCTCATACTCATGCACACACACACACACACACACACACACACACACACACACACACACACACACACACACACACACACACACACACGTCTTTCAAAGTGAACTTTTAAGAAAATTGAGCACTTTTTTCTCCTCCTGTCTCTACATATCTTAAGTTCAAGTTCAAATTATATTTGTCACATACACATACATACAGAGTACAACATACAGTGAAATACTTTATATGACTGTCCAACATTTAAACATAAAAAATTAAAAATGAAAAAAAAAATCATGTACATAAGTATTCACAATTTTTGTTTAATACAATTACAGACTCAACTCTTTTTAATTATGATGCTATAAGCTTAGCACACCTATTTTAAACAGTTTCTCCAATTCTTCTTTGCAGAACCCCTCAAGCTCCACCAGGTTGGATGGGGAGCATCAGTGCACAGACATTTTCAGATCTCCCCAGAGATGTTCAATCGGGTTTAAGTCTGGGCTCTGGCTGGGCCACTTAAGGACATTCACATTGTTGTCCTGTAGCCACTCCTTTGTTATCTTGACTGTGTGCTCTTTCAGAGATGTTAGGGTTGTGGTCCTGTTGAAAAAATAACTGTCCCGTCTGAGGTTCAGAGTGCTCTGGAGCAGGTTTTCATTAAAGATGTCTCGGTACATTGCTGCATTCATCTTTCCCTTGATCCTGACTAGTCTCCCAGTTCCTGCTGAAAACCATCCCCACAGCATGATGCTGCCACCACCAAGCTTCACTGTAGGGATGGTATTGGCCAGGTGATTAGCGGTGCCTGGTTTCCTCCAGACATGATGCTTGGCATACAGGCAAAAGAATTCAAACTTTGTTTCTCAGACCAGTAAATTTTGTTTCTCAGTGTCCTTCAGGTGCCTTTTGGCAAACTCCAGGCAGACTTTCATGTGCCTTTTTCTGAGGAGTGGCTTCTATCTGGCCACTTTACCATACAGGCCTGATTGATGGAGTGCTACAGAGATTTTTTTCTGGAAGTTTCTCCTCTCTAAACAGAGAAATGCTGGAGCTCTTTCAGAGTGACCATCGGGTTCTTGTTCACCTCTCTGACTAAGGCCCTTTTTCCTGATTGCTCAGTTTGGCTGTTTTTATTGAGACCTTCAATGCTGCAAAAAAATTTCTGTACCCTTCCCAAGATCTGTGCTTAAATACAATTTTTTTTCTCTGAGGTCTACAGACAATTCCTTGTACTTTATAGCTCAGTTTGTGCTCTAACATGCACTGTTAACTGTGGGACCTTATATACCTAATTTAGACCTTATATATATGCCTTTCCAAAAATTGTTCAATCATCTGAATTTACCACAGATGGACGCCAATCTGTAGAAATATCTCAAGGATGTTTAGTGGAAACAGGATGCACCTGAGCTCAATTTTGAGTGTCATGGCAAATGTTGTGAATACTTATGTACATGTGATTTTTTCGTTTTTGATTTTTGATAAATTTGCAAAGATTTTAAACCAACTTCTTCACATTGCCATTATGGGGTATTGTTTGTATAATTTTGAGGAAAATAATACATTTGTACAACATATAATACATTTTATACATTTTGGAATAGGGCTGTAATATAACAAAATTAACATACCAACATAACACTTTAATTTAAGTTTGCATTTCGTTGCGTGTGTTTGTCAAGCTTGTGTTGATCTGTTGTGTTTATATGGCTTTGCATGTATCTCATCTTAGTTACAAGTCTTTGTGTAGTTTTTCGTCTGCACTTGTAGCTGCCTTTATTATATAATGTGTAAAAAACATAGTTATTAGTTATCATTTTATGATGACAATGATGATGATAGTAATACTATTACTACTAGTACTACTGATTACAGCAATATTGTTGATGTTGGTGTCTTTGATGGTGGCAGTGGTGGTGAATCCTTTTTTTCTAATTGATGATGTAACCCCCAGCAAAACACAATTTAGTACATTCTCGACCTTCAAGTAAACTACATTCTGTGTAACTTACTAAATGAGAATTTGCTTAAGGAAACTAGGAAACTCGGCTAATCCAACTAAAGTACCATTCCATAATATTTTTTTAATTGTTTTGTACGTCATTATAATCCAATTGTATTGTTTTTAAAACAAGTTTATAAAAAGCCTGGGAATAATATACAGTATATCCGTTTAATGTTTGCACCTGATATTGGATTAGTCATTACCCTTCCCTATATGATTTCTTTCTGTCAGTATCAACATACTGTGCTGGACTGATATTACTTGAAGGAAAAGTCTAACTAGAGAAATACTGCATTATTTGGAATTTTTATTATTCGGTGAAAAAAAAAAAAAAAGATCGAAAGAGAGCAAAAGTGTGCACAGATAAACTATAAGATAAATGATATATTACAAAAAGTAATCTATTGCCATTTTAAAGACATGTCATAACCAGTTAATAAAACAAGACACACTGGTTTGCTGGATTAAAGGACAATAAATTGACTTTACTAAATAATTGATTTAATTTTTACTTGAAGGTTTTATTCAAATCAATAAATAATTGAAACAGGCTACAACCTGTAAAAAGTAAGGGTTAAAGGGTTAAAAGTAATTTCTTAAGAAACAAACAAAGACCACTTGTGATACTGGGAACTCACTAGCTTCCGATTAATAGCTGAAGAGCTTAACTATTGACTACCACTGATTCAAATTCATTGGCTTATTATCTGATATACTGGTGTGCATTGCATCTGTGGATAGAAAATGATTATAAAAAGAAACAAACCATGCGTGATTAAGGTTTATATCTGCCTTCTGGTGCTGTTTTTCTGTACAGTTGAGGGTTTTTTTTATTTTATTTTATCCTGAACATTAAATACTGAAACACCTTTGGGGCTATTTACAATAATAAGTAATAGTAGCCATAGAAGAAGACGATGAAGCAGATTTTACCATTTTGTATTTAGCACACTCATACATCCAAAGTGACCCAGAATCTTTTTGTTTGTCTGCCTGTAACAACTGGCCAACAATCAGTATCACAAGTTGCCAAGTGTAGCAGAAACCAGATGTGCAAATGAAGTAATTGATGCAGGGTTTTTTACTCTGTTGGTTAAGAAAGGTGCTGCTGACTTTTTATAATGCTTAAGAACATTTTAAAAGACAGCAGGTGAAAAAGACTGCAGTCATATACATACATACAATGACACAAGGATCAATTCCAGATTTATTTTACTGATTGTGTTTTCCTTACTCACACAGAAGATGGGTAAATGTTATAGCAAAATGCAATTGTTTTAAAACCTTATCGAATAGATATGCTGATGAGTTCTAAATATGGATTTAAATAATGTGCAGAGGAGAGAAGAGGTGGTTTCCAGTAAAATTAGAGCCAGTCCATGTCTCTGATGCAATAGGGAAGGGTCTATCTGTTTAAGCCATGGTGGACCTCAGTAGTAAACCTATGAGCTCCACTCATTAAGAACAATACGTCATAGACCTCTGAACATCTGCAATAGTTATGCAACATTAAAGATCCAGGAATACTGACAGAACTTCCCATTTCCACTCCTTTCATGGGTACACCAGTAATTGATTAAAAGTGCTTAACCAAAACCCCCAAACCTATTTTTTCTTTTGGTTTTTAAGTGTTGTAATGCATGCTGCTTTTAACACAACCCTTGAGAGATGCTTTGTACTCTCTTAACTTTTCACAGTTCACACCCTTTTACAATGCAGTGTATAATGTAATATATCATATACCTTCTGCATATACCTTTTTTCAGTGTGTGTTCCTGTCTTGAGGTACTTCTTTTTGCCATAGTGTCATGGCCTGGATAGTGCAATGAGGAGGAATAAAGTAGATAACTAGTTAAAGAACACCTGAAAACCCTGCTTGTGAACATGCTTGTGTATAAATTGCATCAGTGCCCTGAAGAGCCAGTGAAGGTTTTGATAAGTCGAGACTCTCAACTATTACCAGAATGCAGACAGGAAGTGAAACAGCAACAGGAAGAAAAGGTGGGGGGGGGGGGGGGGGGTTTGGTAATATGAACAGACAAGAGGGAAAACTGAACGATAGACCTATCATAGAGTGAAAAAATATGTTATAATAGCCAGGTGGATGGCTAAAATCTGTGCATGTATAAGACTGCATTAGTGTTTTCTTACTCTATTATTTAATCAGTATTTATTTTATCCATAGTGTTTGCAAACTGTCAGGAGTGTTCGAGAAAGACAGCAGAAGCAAGGGGCAAATTGGATCTGATGAGGTAGGTAGTGGTGGAGTACATCATTATTATGCAATTCAATTATAAAACCAGAGCACAATCCCTTTTGCTATTAACTCTATTCTGTGCCTCTAATTATGTTAGGCTCCTAATTACTTATAATGGATGCATGTACATCTAGATGGACAAGATGTGGAATACTCAGAAGACAATGTAAAGTAAGGACCCAGTTTGACAGAAATAGTGAGTGATGAGTGCTTTTTTTTTTTTTTTTTTTTTTTATGAGTAGCAAAACACAAGTTTATAGAGATAATGTGTCACATTATCGGTCTGGGGTTCGAGCCCCGGTATCGCCAGGCTGCCACTCTTGGGCCCTTGAGCAAGGCCCTTAACCCTCTATGCTCTGGGGGTCCCTTACGAGGGAAATATCAAGGTCCGTGACGTCGGAGTGACGTGGGGCCGCCTTCCCGTGGGCTCACCACCTGCAGGAGGGACCGTAAGGGACGGTGCTTTGAGGATTGGGCAGTAGTCGAAGGCAGGGGCCTGCTTAGACTTCTGCCCCCGCGACCCGAATTACGGATAAGCGGGAGAAAATGAATGAATGAATGAATGAATGTCACATTATTACCAGGCCAGCAAAAAGCTAAGAGATGCCACAGATTTTATATATATATATATATATATATATATATATATATATATATATATATATATATATATATATATATATATATATATATACAGTGAGGAAAATAAGTATTTGAACACCCTGCTATTTTGCAAGTTCTCCCACTTAGAAATAATGGACGGGTCTAAGATTGTCATTGTAGGTGCATGTCCACTGTGAGAGACATAATCTAAAAAAAAAAATCCAGAAATCACAATATATGATTTTTAAACTATTTATTTGTATGATACAGCTGCAAATAAGTATTTGAACACCTGTCTATCAGCTAGAATTCTGACCCTCAAAGACCTGTTAGTCTGCCTTTAAAATGTCCACCTCCACTACATTTATTATCCTAAATTAGATGCACCTGTTTGCGGTCGTTAGCTGTATAAAGACACCTGTCCACCCCATACAATCAGTAAGAATATAACTACTAACATGCCCAAGACCAAAGAGCTGTCCAAAGACACTAGAGACAAAATTGTACACCTCCACAAGGCTGGAAAGGGCTACGGGGAAATTGCCAAGCAGCTTGGTGAAAAAAGGTCCACTGTTGGAGCAATCATTAGAAAATGGAAGAAGCTAAACATGACTGTCAATCTCCCTCGGACTGGGGCTCCATGAAGGATCTCACCTCGTGGGGTCTCAATGATCCTAAGGAAGGTGAGAAATCAGCCCAGAACTACACGGGAGGAGCTGGTCAATGACCTGAAAAGAGCTGGGACCACCGTTTCCAAGGTTACTGTTGGTAATACACTAAGACGTCATGGTTTGAAATCATGCATTGCACGGAAGGTTCCCCTGCTTAAACCAGCACATGTCCAGGCACGTCTTAAGTTTGCCAATGACTATTTGGATGAGCCAGAGGAGTCATGGGAGAAAGTCATGTGGTCAAATGAGACCAAAATAGAACTTTTGGGTCATAATTCCACTAAACGTGTTTGGAGGAAGAAACATTATGAGTACCATCCCAAGAACACCATCCCTACTGTGAAGCATGGGGGGGGTAGCATCATGCTTTGGGGGTGTTTTTCTGCACATGGGACAGGGCGACTGCACTGTATTAAGGAGAGGATGACTGGGGCCATGTATTG
Organism: Silurus aristotelis; assembly: GCF_946808225.1. Classification (NCBI taxonomy): domain Eukaryota; kingdom Metazoa; phylum Chordata; class Actinopteri; order Siluriformes; family Siluridae; genus Silurus; species Silurus aristotelis. The sequence continues at coordinate 20,760,921 of NC_139583.1, forward strand.
CAAGATTTTGGGGAACAACCTCCTTCCCTCAGTTAGAGCATTGAAGATGGGTCGAGGCTGGGTCTTCCAACATGACAATGACCCGAAGCACACAGCCAGGATAACCAAGGAGTGGCTCTGTAAGAAGCATATCAAGGTTCTGGTGTGGCCTAGCCAGTCTCCAGACCTAAACTCAATAGAGAATCTTTGGAGGGAGCTCAAACTCCGTGTTTCTCAGCGACAGGCCAGAAACCTGACTGATCTAGAGAGGATCTGTGTGGAGGAGTGGGCCAAAATCCCTCCTGCAGTGTGTGCAAACCTGGTGAAAAACTACAGGAAACGTTTGACCTCTGTAATTGCAAACAAAGGCTCCTGTACCAAATATTAACATTGACTTTCTCAGGTGTTCAAATACTTATTTGCAGCTGTATCATAAAAATAAATAGTTAAAAAATCATACCTTGTGATTTCTGGATTTTTTTTTTAGATTATGTCTCTCACAGTGGACATGCACCTACGATGACAATTTCAGACCCCTCCATGATTTCTAAGTGGGAGAACTTGCAAAATAGCAGGGTGTTCAAATACTTATTTTTCTCACTGTATATATATATAAAGAATATGATACTTTGGAAGATGGTTCAGGGTACCTGTAGATAAAACCTGTAGTTTTAAGATGTTAAATAGGTTTCTCCACATGTCCATATACTGAATGTGGTCTGAGGTGTCTCCATGGGGAGAAGAAGTAAACAAAAGATGACTGTTTGACAGTGATATTTATTGCAGATACTTTGTACAAAGGTCTCACCACATGAGTCCGGTCTCAAGTAATTCTCACTGCTAGTGGTTTTACGAGTGGTTGCCATGCTTTGCCAATCACCAAATATTTCTGCTCCTGGACATGCTTTGCAGAGAGACAGAGAGAAAGGTGCGAGAGAGAGAGAGAGAGAGAGAGAGAGAGAGAGAGAGAGAGAGAGAGAGAGAGAGAGAGAGAGAGAGAATGAGAATATCTCACTGGACAACTGTGCACACTCAATATATAGTTTGTTTCAAATTTCTAAATTGCTCTATTTATTTTTATTGTACATTATTATTGTAGCCCCTATTCTCTTGCATTTGCCTTACACTGGAATCTTGCTATTTGGTCACTGATTTTATTTATTTTTTTATATTTGATTTGATTAGATTTTTAATTATGCAAAATATTATGTAAATAAACATACCAATAAATGACTTTGATGTAAAAAAACTGTATTAAGAGAGAGAGAGAGAGAGAGAGAGAGAGAGAGAGAGAGAGAGAGAGAGAGAGAGAGAGAGAGAGAGAGAGAGAGCATTGCAGTGATTAAAGCTTAGACAGTGAACTCAGCTCGTCAACTAAAATGAAGCAAGTTTAATTAAGTTTACCAATTTAATTTTAAAGCAAACTGAAATGAAGTAAAATAAAGCAAAACTATTAGAAGCCAATTCACACCAATTAGTAGTTGATACACTAACCAGCATTTCAATTTACAACTAATATAACTTTTACAGCAGTCTTTTCAAAAGAAAACCAAACCTATATTGTTGTTGGAATGTTAGAGATTTTTAAAAGAGTGAATTAATTAAATATTATTTAATTTAGTTTTAAAGCTGCTTTTTGCCATGTGATCTTTTTTAAAGCATATCTTAAAGCAGCTTTAAAGAACTACCCAGATTAAAGAGATTTTAGATAGAAATGTTTTCCTTTAAATGTATCCCTAATGAGCAAGAAAGGCAGTGACAAGGAAAAACTTCATGAGATGATATGAGGGAGAAACTTTGAGAGGGACCAAACTCAAAAGAGAACCCATCCTCATCTAGGTAATAACCACTAGTGCAAGTATAAATGTATTATAGGGTATGAATTTATGTTTTCTTTAACAATTCATTAATGATTTAGCATGATGTCTATTTGGGGGAAGTGGTTGTTCAGTGGTTAAGGCTCTGGGTTGCTGATTGGACGGGTCCCCAAACCTCACTATCGCCAAGATGCCACTCTTGGGCCCTTGAGCAAGGCCCTTAACCCTCTGTGCTCCAGGGGTGCTATATCATGGCTGACTCTGCACTCTGACCCCTGCTTCATTTCAACATTGCTGGGATATGCGACAAAATAATTTTTTCTGCGCTGTAATATGATGACAAATATTTTGTTGAAGTTATTACCTGTTACTGACACTTAAGTGTAAATCTGTTCATGGCAATTGCAGTCTTAAGCCATCTTCATGGTTATTAAGTTGTATTATACACGGTTATGCCATGTATCTTTAGGCTGTCCATATGGGGCAATGCTCAGCAGCAGTGAATGATTTTCCAAGTGATGAGAACTCAGAAGTGGGGCATCGGGCTGGAACAGGGAGGTCTGGAGAGCAGACTCAGTGGTATCTCAAGAGTAACATGTGTAGCTGATGAGCAGTAGTTATCTAGCCTGCTCTGAGCTTTAGATGACTGGACTATAAACTACATAAAAATGACGGTTAAGTGTGCAGCTCTTAAATCTTATTCCAAAAATTGTCCCTGAACCATTTCGGCTTGGTGCAGTGGATAAATATAGCCTTTACTTGTAAAGTGTATACGTCTTTTTTTGTATTATTATATTCCAATTTTTATTAAGTTAATCATATGCAATAATATACAATTGTTAAAATATACATTTATTTTTTTAATAAATGTTTGTAGGTGTTCAAACTAGGACAGGAATCTCTGAGGAACGGGTAAAAACACACTCACACACACACACACACACACACACACACACACACACACACACACACACACACACACACACACACACACACACACAAAAAAAAAACCATACACAGTACTTTCTCTCTTTTATACAGTCGATCTGCTCTCTCTCTCTCTCTCTCTCTCTCTCTCTCTCTCTCTCTCTCTCTCTCTCTCTCTCGCTCTCTCTCTTCTCTCTCTCTCTCTCTCTCTCTCTCTCTCTCTCTCTCTCTCTCTCTCTCTCTCTCTCTCTCTCTCTCTCTTTCAGTAGCCACTAATGTCACACCAGGGCAGTGGTGACTCAGTGGTCAAGGCTCTTGGCCAACACTGGGAAAGATGTGTGTTCATGTCCCAGCTGGGCCAAGCTTCCACAGTTGGGCTCAGGAGCAAGAGCCATAACCTTCATCTACTGAGCTCAGCTTTGCATAAAATGATTAAATGTGAATGGACAGCAATAGTGTGCAACACTTAGTCCTTTTCATCCTGGGTTTTCTACTGACTGTGAAAGATGTTTTTCCTCTTATTTAATCTTAAAGATTATGTTTAAGGGTCATTAAAACATTTTGCTCTTAAAATTTGGTTATTACAAAAAAAAAAAAACCTTTTAGTATCTCTGAACCTTAATGCAGTCAGGACCACAAATATTTGGTAATTAATAATGTTGTTTTATCTGTCTACCAGAGGATATTGTAAGTAGTTGCTAATGAATGAATGTGAGCCTTTAGCTTTTGATGCAATCAATAAACAGAAAAAACTCAGTCTCATTAGCAGCTATATATGCCAATTCCATAAGTGGTTTGGACTTCGGATCATGAACAGTTCCTTACATTCTCCATTCTCCAAGTTCTTGCAATGCTATTCTATCTGCCAGGTGTGCATTTCTAGCCCCCCCCTTGCTCTCTTTCCTTCCAACTGTGTGAATTGAGAGTTTGTTAGCTGGATAATGTAACCATGGAGGGGTTTGGAGTAACTTTCCCGGACTCATCCCCATCTGCATATTGCATGGTGACCAATACGAGCCATGTCATCTATAAACGCTGCAGTGACTATAATAGTTCTGATTTAAAAAGATTGTCTTTTTTGTATACATGCTATTTTCCTATAATATGATGTATAATTTGATGCTATTCCAAAACTCTACCGGCATTTAAACTTGTTTTTGGCAAACTCTGATTGGGTTCTTCCTGATTTAAGGCTTGTTATAAACACTCTGTATTTAGAGAGAAAAAAACAAAAACAAACAGATATTGTAGTTAAAAATAGGATATTGTAATTTTGTATGACACCAGTTTGCAAGTTTGTATTTGGCATGAATAAAACAAATTAACACACATTTAGTGAGTGGGTGAGCGGGTTGGGTGGGCAAGCACCAAGTGAGGGCTCTGACAGTGTTTCACACCTCTTCTACTATATAGGTCAGTTGCCATGGTGAGGCCGACCAATTTTACAGGAATGACTTATTTTTTTTCTGTACATGACAGAACTAATGTGTGCATGCATGTTTGTGTGTGTGTGTGTGTGTGTGTGTGTGTGTGTGTGTATGTGTGTGTGTGTGTGTTTTTATTATGATTGGGACCTACATAAATAGTAGAAAAACTTTAGTTATTTAGTATTTAGTTATATTTAATAAGTATTGGCATGGCACTGAATAACTGCATCAAAAATTATGTCAATGGTCCTGTATACATTATTTTATATGTTGAGGTAAAGAAAGAAAGAAAGAAAGAAAGAAAGAAAGAAAGAAAGAAAGAAAGAAAGAAAGAAAGAAAGAAAGAATACTCTAATTGAATTCGTGTTGATTCCTTATATTGAAGTACAGCGAGAGAGAAAGAACAGAAACTTCTTTCTTGTGTATTTAATGAACATTATAGACCTTATAAGGCGTTGCTTTTCAACACCGTGGGGTGTGGTGAAACTGCTACTTCTTTATTTTGCATCATATTAAAACAGGGGTGCATATACTGTATAAGGAGGAAGGAAAAGATGAATGACATGCATACTCTTAAGTGTGTGGCAGACGAGTGTCATATCTTGCAATAAAGAAATCATTTACTCTTGCTGTGACCAGATTGATCTTTGCTAAGAAATACTGTCATAGCCTTTTTCCTTGTCATCATTTTTTCCACCACAAAAGAAAGAAAGTAAAAAAGAAAGATAGATAGAAAGAAAGAAACTGTACTGTTATTTAATTATTTTAGACCACACCATTTAAGACATCCCCTGTACCTCCATCTGCCAGGTGTGCATTTCTGGCCCCTCCTTCTTGGCCTGCCAACTGTGTTTGACTGACTTGAGAGTTTGCTAGCTGGATAACGTAACCATAGATGGGGTTGGAGTAACTATCCTGAACTCATCCCCATATGCATGGTGTGCAATACAAGCTATGCCATCTATAAAAGCTTTACTGATTGAAAGCTGCATTGACTATAAAAGTACTGATTAAAAAAGATTGTCTTTTTTTGTATACATGCTATTTTCTTATAATATGATGTATATTTTAAATGCTTCATTGTTAGTTCACTCATCTTGTCTAAGAAGTGCTTTGCTTGTTTCATGGAAGACTGACAAATACTCCCCAAATTGCCTTTATAATTGAATGTATTTTTTCAATGCACAACAATTGTGACTTGTCTTTTTATAACTCCACATTAAAAAAAAAAAAACCCTGCAACAACCAATAAAAATAAACAGCAAACAATGAAAGTTTGGAAATGTTTGTGTTTTTGTCTACTTCTTGTTCTTATTTATTAAAATTATTTTTGTTATTTTCCTTGCCCTTGCTTATACAGAAATGCAGCAAAAACGGAAAGTATTGATAGTACACACATGCAGACTGTTCATTATTTACTTTTGCTTTAACCTAGTCAGGGTTACAGGGAATCCCGAGCCTGTAATAATAATAATAATAATAAGAAGAAGAAGAAGAAGAAGAAGAAGAAGAAGAAGAAGAAGAAGAAGAAGAAGAATTGGAAGAAGAAGAAGAAGAAGAAGAAGAAGAAGATAAAGAAGAAGAATTGGAAGAAAAAGAAGAAGAAGAGGAAAAAGAGGAAGAAGAAGAAAAAGAAGAAGAATTGGAAGAAGAGGAAGAGGAAGAAGAAGAAGAAGAAGAAGAAGAAGAAGAAGAAGAAGAAGAAGAAGAATTGGAAGAAGAAGAAGAAGAAGAAAAAGAAGAAGAATTGGAAGAAGAAGAAGAAGAAGAAGAAAAAGAAGAAGAATTGGAAGAAGAAGAAGAAGAAGAAGAAGAAGAAGAAGAAGAAGAAGAAGAAGAAGAAGAAGAAGAAGAAGAAGAATTGGAAGAAGAAGAAGAAGAAGAAAAAGAAGAAGAAGAAGAAGAATTGGAAGAAGAGGAAGAAGAAGAAGAAGAAGAAGAAGAAGAAGAAGGCTACTTCTACTACTACTACTAATAATAATAATAACAATAATAATAATAATTATTATTATTATTTTACATAATAGTTATTATTATTTCTATTATGTATAATAGTAATAATAATAATAATTATTATAATAAGAAGAAGAAGAAAAAGAAGAGGAAAAAAAGAAGAAGAAGATGAAGAAGACGAAGAAAGCTACTTCTACTTCAACTACAACTAATAATAATAATAACAATACTAATAACAATTATTATTATAAATAATAGTTAAAAGTTACATAATAGTAATAGTAATAATAATAATAATAATTATTATTATTCTGTAGTATCTTCTAATATATTCTCCTCCCACTTCAATTCTTGCTCCTCCTCCTCCTTCTCCTATTCAGTCTGATATTTGTCGTCTTTTTTCCTCCTTATGTTGCCCCTCCTCTTCCTACCTCCCGTTATTTTCTCCTCCCCCTCCCTAAGCTCTGCTCGTCCTCCCACTGCTCTCTTACAGTAGAGTGGAGAAAGACAGGGTGATGAGCTTCACACTGTAAAGGAAAGAGGAGTGACAGCAGAGAGCAGCAGGTGGATTTACAGGTAAAACTCCAGTTTTTTATTTATAATTGGAATAAACTGATTTGAGGGTTTTTTTTTATTGGTAGGTTATTTGAATATTTTTAAGGTTTAAAACATAATAAAAACAAAGAAAGCAAGAGACTGTTTACTATAACAGTATATTTGTTCCAAATTCTAGTGTAGTCTTGACAAGTCCAGTCTCATCTTTTTGCTGTTGATAATATTTTCAAGCCTATACATATCTCTTCCTTTTACAATCCATGTTTTGTCTTTGAGAAATTGATTTTAGATCTGAATTGATGTGTTCATGAGCACTGATGTGTACATTGATGTGTTTATGAGCTTATGAGTTTGTTTCCCTTGAAATTGAGTAAAATTTTCTTAAACATTTTTTTTATTTTGAGAAAAAGAGGAGATAAGCAAATAAGTATTGGCTGATGAGGAAATGAGAAGACACAAGTGAGCATATGGACATAACATATTGTAAATTTATAAAAATTTGTAAATGAAATGAAAGCCAATTTATATGCATCAGCAACTTTTTCATACATGTCTGTAAGCACTATATAAATATATACATTGAATATGATGTAGCTCATCTAATTAGCTTCACTGGAAAGAATAAACTTATTAAGCTGCAGCAAAGCTGTACATAAAAGAAATAGAGAAAAAATTTTTTTCCCTCATTATTCTCATTATTATCAAGCAATTTTTAATTACCTTTTTTTTTTAACTGTAATGCTTCAATTGAATGTAACATAACTGAAATCGTGGTCATATAGGGTTTAAATATGTGCATAATTATTTAACATCTTATAAAGGCTTAATCAAGTGAAGGTCTTTAAAGCAGCTTTTTATAGACATGGTGGTCTGAAGCAGCTTCTTCTTTATTATGCTTTTTTTTATATTAGCTTTTTGTAATAATGGACATTTATTATGGACATTTGGACATTTATTTTATTAGTTTTATTTTATTAGTCTGTCTGTCTGTCTGTCTGTCTGTCTGTCTGTCTGTCTGTCTGTCTGTCTGTCTGTCTGTCTGTCTATCTATCTATCTATCTATCTATCTATCTATCTATCTATCTATCTATCTATCTGTTTTTGTTTGTTCTTCTATTTATATGATTGTTAATTTAACCTATCTGTTTGTTTGTTTGTTTCTTGCTTTCTTTCTTTATTGTGCATGTTTTTGTAACTGATTGTAAGCTTTTGGAAATATAATTCCACTTTTTGAGCATTATTGGAATTCAATGCTCAAATCATTGGTATTTTCACATGTTTCATGTTTATTGATGCATCCTCCTATAGTCTTCATATGAATAACAGATGAATGGGAAAAAACACAATGGTTCCTTTCCATTTCAAAGCTCTCTTTTTTCTACCAGAAATCTTTCTGAGATCCGAAGTGTGGCTAGTTTTTATATTGCCTAGCTCCCAGGAGTAAATTGTTGTGTGATAGCTGGGTTTTACATGATAAGGGTAATTAAGTCCTTACAGCTTGCAGAAAGTCACACCTGTCCATCCTTTCTCAGTGTTATGCTCTATTTTTGAAGAGTGTGCAGGTTTTTTTTTTTTTTTTTTTTCGGTGTGTGTGTGTGTGTGTGTGTGTGTGTGTGTGTGTGTGTTTGTGTGTTTGTGTGTGTGTGTGTGTGTGTGTGTGTGTGTGTGTGTGTGTGTGTGTGTGTGTTTATCATCATAACTTGTAAGCAATTTTCCTTTGCTCAAGTACCATTGCTTGAATTCCATGGGTCTTCTTAAGCTCTGTTTCAATCATTTGCGACTATGAAGTTTATTAAACTAATGTCAGAAACATGACATAACAGCCAGCATTCTAATTCATCCCAATGGTGTTGATGTCACCCCGAACACAGGCCACTCAAGATCTTCCACTGCAATCCAGGCAAAGCATATCTTTATGAAGCTCGCTTTGTGCAAGGGTCATAGTCATGCTGGAACAGGTTTGGGTCTACTAGTTGAAGTGAACGGAGCATTAAATGTTACCACATCCAAAGACATCCTATATAATTGTATGTTTGTAACTCCCAATACTTTTGTCAAAATAGCAAATTGTTTAGTAAGTACTATGAATTATTTAAGACCTTCGGTGAAAGGTCTTGAAAAAAAAAGGTGGAGTATACAAGTCAAAAGATGCTTTAGGGTTGATAACCCTAAATACCAAAAACATTTTTTTAATATTTAATATTGACAAAAGAAAGAAAGAAAGAAAGAAAGAAAGAAAGAAAGAAAGAAAGAAAGAAAGAAAGAAAGAAAGAAAGACAGAAAGAAAGAAAGAAAGAAAGAAAGATTAAACAAATAATGTTGTGTTTTTCTGCTTCTTCATTGCAAGCATTTTGTGTGATCAATCTACTTTTCAGAATATTTACTAATAATAAAATAACAGCGTTCATATTGTAACGCAATCATCCGGTTTTCTTGCGTCTGTTGGATGTATGGCGTTTTTTGTGTGTTCTAGTGTTGCTATCACCGACCGTAGTCACACAGGTCCTCGCATTTCAGAAAAAAAAAATAACCCTGTGGTGTAAATGTGAAGGAGAGAGAGTTATGTGTCGTCTTTTTGTTCTCATTCAGATCTGAGTGACAGAGTGTATTGTGTTTCTTCTGGTGTGTAACCTGCTGTGATGATTATCTATTATTCACACACAACCATTCTTGCATGAGTCAAACGTGCAGGTAAAGTGGTGCTCAACAAACGCTGATGATTCCGACAGTACTCTGTATACCTTTTTTAACAAATACAATATCTACTTTTGACAATATCAACTCCCAAAGAGTTGTGAAGGGAGAAAGGCAGACTACATATAGACTGCTACACTGGAATTGAGCAATCATGCTCCTTACCTGGAGACAGGATGTCTATAATTTAAACATTTTCAATTTTAATATATCTGTCATACATACCCCTAGCTGACTAAGCAAATTGAATTACAAATGACAGTCAGGAACACTGCAGTATTCTTAAAATACTGAGTTCCTCAACTTGTAATGGTGTTAATATTATTTCAACCTTATACAGCTGTATATTACAGTACACAGTGAAACAAAACAATTTTCCTCAAGGACCATGGTGCTGTGACAACATAGTGTTACATGAGATAACACAGAACTACCAAAGTGCACATGTGCATACGTGTGGAAAGAAAAAAAGAACAACAGCACAGTACATTTCTTTAATAGTGCTAATTACAGCTAATGTAGATGTGGAACACATTGCAGTGAAATGACCATATTTTTTTATAATGGCAAAATGCTAATTCCCTGACTTTTGAGCACAACAAAAGCAACTTTAACCCATACATTTGTATTTTACTGAGTCGTTTGGTGCAAGAAAACCCTTAATTTTTTTTGCCAAGCCTACAACTATTACAACATTTCAAGTACAACTGTAAAATGGAACAGAACTTAAATATCTTGTGGTTTCATTACATTATAAATAATGAATCAAGACTCTTGAGTGGCATGTTTAACCAATACCGATGATACCCAAATTTATGCTAACAAGAAAGCATAACTAGCCTTGCTTTCAGTCTCTGAAGGTTGGAATATTATCCATTAGGTCAGTTGAAGTCACACTGGCACTATGTAGCTGTATGCTTTACACAATTGACCAATTTAGTACTTTTTGAAGGTACTATTTTAAATTATTATACTATTTGTAAATCAGTACAAAAAAAAGGTTATGCTAACAACATATTTGGATTTAGATTATTTACTCTTTTCATTTTTGCCACTGGCTTGCTAATTAGGGATAAACTTACAGGAAGTAATTTCTGACAATAAAATATATATTCATTATATATTTAATCCTGTAAAGCTGCTTTAGGACAATGTCCATTGTTAAAAACGCTACACAAATAAAACTAAATTCAATTGAATTCTAGTTGACACCCCTGAAATTACTCAATCAACAAGTTACATTAAAAAGCAGGCAAACCACTTGATCCAACCACTGGATAGTGAATCTAATAGATTAAGACCAGACTTTTTGTTTATGTGATGGTTTGTTGAGTGCTACCTTATTAACCCATCATTTTTGTTTAATTGTGCACAAGGTTTTGTTTATTTATTGCTATTTAATTTTTGCTGGCTGTAATTGAAGACCCACACAGAGTATATTTCTTTAGAAATAAAATCTGCCATCAATCACTTCGGGGGTGGGCTGTACATTTCACACCTAGGCCTTCAGTGGTGTCCTACCTCAATCATTCCACGTCTTAATACCATCATTATGATTCCATGGCTATAGACACCGTCAACATTATACATATATGCAGTATAACAGAGAGCTGCATTACATGCAGGTGAGAATGAATATCATTACTGAAGCAAGAAACACAATTCCACAAGTCTCCTTTAACTGCAGCCACAGCTGCCCTGCATACATCATCTTTAACAGAAACATCAATACTAATCTCAAACAAAGACCCTGGGTTTTCAGTGCATTTCTGTATGGAAACCCCAGGGATAAAAATCTTCGCGGGGATTTGACTTAAAGGCAAATTGTGTGTTTTTGTGCAAATTCTACAAAGAACATGCAAAAGTACAAATCAATAACGATAAAGCTGTCAGCAACTGTTTTAAACTGTTTTGATCAAACTTTCTTCAAGATTCCCAGCTTTTCTTGTCCGTCTTGAAAATGTCCTTGTATGTATATCTGTGACCAAATCATTTGCTTCCACCTCTTTCATCCATTGTGGAATGGAAAACAGCTATTTAGTCTACACTAATAAATTTAAGCTTGTAAAGTTTGCTACAGATGCAGTTTGCCATCTCGGAATAGTGCACTCTCTGACCATCCCATCAAAGGACATAAAAATGCTGATGTTTTTGTATGCCTGCTAGATGGCCATGTGTCACCAACTCAAAATCTTATTGGTTAAAAGGCAATAGCTTCATTCTCATATATTTGAAACTACAGGTGATCACACTATTGATTCTGAGGGCTCGAGGCAAATTTCTTTGATCCTGGCAATACATGATGACTGAAATATGACTGGATAGAAACATAAACATATACATACACTATTGAAAGAAGTTGAAACCAAAATAATAGATATAAAATAAGAGTGAAAAAAAAAGAGAATAGACAATTGAGAATAAAAATATATTCAAATGCAGGGCAGTGATTCTGTGTTTTAGTCAGCAGAGACTAAAGGCCTACAGTAAGGCCTACTGGTCCTGATGCTCTGCCACTGAATTATTTATCTTTTACTATTTTTGAAGCTTTGGATTGTTATTTGCTAAATATTATTGTATGCGAATAAAGTAACGAATGAAGAAACTGATTGCCATTAAAAGTATCCATTAAAGATCCAGTTACTTATATTTGTTTGTTTGTACATGCATGTATTCATTCATTCACCTTCAGTAACTACTTTATCGTGTTCATAATACTCTAGTTTCAGGTCTATGCTGGGACCACTGGATGTAAGGTGTGAATAAACACTGGATGGTACACCAATCCATCACAGTCCCCAATCCACACACTCATTCACACCTAGAGCAACTCACTGCACACAATGCTCTTAGTGGCATGGTTTTTTGGGACAAAGGTGGCAGGAAATTCACCCGGACATGGGGAAACCTGCACAGACAGTAACCCAAACACATAGGAGGTGCCTGCTGGGTCACGCTAATTACAAATAAATACAAAAATAAAAAGAAGTAAACTTTTATATTTTAGGCAACTTTCTGTTATTTCGTTTTCATTTCATTTTGAGTGACATACAGCATTCTTTTTTTTTCTCAGGGATGTGTGGATTTTTTTCTCATTTTTGTTGCTCATGATGTATTGTTTCCCTTTTGTCTCATCTGTCAGTTCACGGACAAAGAATGATAGACAAGATAATGAACAAGGGCTCTGGGGATCAATCAGTGACACCACACTTCTTGTATTAGTCTGTCAAATGCTGTTCGCTTATCCACTCACACACACACACACACACACACACACACACACACACACACACACACACACACACACACACGCACACACACACACACACATACTGAGAAAGGTAACAACTTTCAAAAAGTGTATGGGGCAGCAGTGCATCCTTAAATCAAGTCTAACATTAAGCATGAAAAATTAACAAAAACTTTCTTGCAATAAATAACCAAAATCAACTAGATTATAATGAAAAAATATAAATAATAAACTAGCAAAAGTATTATACTCATTATAAATTAGTATATTCATATGAAATCAGCACAATAGGCATAATAGTGTAAATTGAAAATTATATAAAACAGATTAATATTCTAGATTACAGATATTTGTACTTGCTAATACAGAAATGTGTGACAAGTCTTAATTTTATATGATATCAATTTATCAGTATTGTGACCTGACTGGTGGTATGATAATTATGCCGATTTTCTTACATACGGTTATGTTTTAATTCAGCATATTAGGATCAGTTTCTCATGTTCTCAGGTACTACATATAAACTAAATACAAATTTGTACAAATTGAAAATAAAAGATGAATAAAAAAAGATGATCTACTTCAACTACACAAAACATCAGAACAAACTGAACAGATAGTGTAAGTGTTTTAATTAAAACATTTCATTGTGTGTCCAGGATACGGAGGATACTTTACCATATTGAAAACTGGTATGTTAGTGTGCTAGGGTGCTTACAACCCACATGCGCACAGCTCTTGGCTTGAAATCAACAGATATTCTGGCTAATGGCTGTGTCCCAGCCTTACCATCTGTCTCTACTCTATCTCTCGTATCATCTAACACATACACACGTGCATACACACACACACACACACACACACACACACACACACACACACACACACACACACACACACCCACACACGCACACACACGCACACACACACACACACACACACACACACACACACACACACACACACACGCACACATACTCACTTCCAGGTTTGGGATTTTCTGCTCTTCTACAATTTCCATTCAAAACACAGCCTTGAAGAGATGTCAAATAAAAAAAAAGGGGGTTGCCTGTGTTCTGTTATGTTTTAAATTGCAGCCATACAGACACAGCTGAATTGTAAACCTCCAGAAAGCAGCTCTAAGGAATATATTTGCATCAGGGAGGGCTAGGATGGACAGTGTGACATGATCCAGCTTTTTTTTTTGCTCCCTTGCTTGGCATTTCCTGTAGATCTCTTATCCATGTTCTAAATCATATAGGAAACAAAAAGGCAAACAAATTAGCAGTGTGAGACATGGAAGAATAGTGGGTAATATATGTAATATATATAGTAATATATGAACCATTTGAGAGATGGTCTAACACATGGAAAGGGAGAGAAATGGTGCTGAAACAGCCAGACATAAAAAGTGCTTCACTTTATATTATAATGTTGAGTGCTACTATATACTAGGTATGATAGCGTACATATGATGACTGTGGTTTCAGTGAGGGACTGCAACCAGAGAACGTGCACATCTAACGCTTCTTGATATAATATGTAATTCAGTCTCACAACCTACATTTTGCTCAGAACACTAGGAAAACTAGTTAATTATGTGTTTTGATTATTTGTTCATGTTCAGTATTGCATTTATGTCCAGATCTGTTTTCAATATTAATATTATTTTAATTTCATAACTGAGTAATATTTAATGGTTAAATATATATTACAGCGAATACCTTTCCTCTAGATTTAAATGTTAGAATTTCATTATAGTAATCGAATATAATGTTTTACTATCAACAAATGATTAAAAAACTGTTTGTTTTATCTGTTTCACCTCTGTACCAATGTTATTGGAGATTTACACCCTTCCCTGTTTCTTATCACCTTGCTCACCAGCAGTTCATTATAGAGTCACAATATTCTATACACAAAAACTCAACAGTGTCTGGACTAAACAGTGTCCCTTTCAATGTCACTATTTATTCTGCTTATCTCTGACAGCTCCTTAAAATCCCACAATGCACATACTGTACAAGGTCAAAGAGAAGGAAGCACTACAGGGACGCCGGCAGTGTGGCATTGAGATGCAACATCTCGTTCCCTCAGGAAACTAGGGTTACATACATAACCTAGAGATGTTCCCTTTCAGGTACTCGAGCTGTGTCACAACGCTTTGGGAACGAGTTTCTTTTAGGGTGTACGGAGCCAACCCTTTGGTAAACTGTCCTTGGAGGAAATCCAGCACTGCAATCAACCAGGCACTGGGCTGGATCCAAACGGTTGTGCTCACACCACGTAGAGAAAAGTCGCCATCTTGAGGCATATGACCTCCTTGTGGAGGAAAATCTGGAGTGGAGAACAGCCAAAGTCTCCACAACTCTGGATGGGGGTGAACTATGGCCCCCCCAGCCTGAGAGATGAGAATCCCTCCTCCTAAAGAGGGCTACTCCAGCACTCCCGTAAGCGGCGCAATGGGGGAAGGGGTACAGGCATAGCCTAGTCCACGCCTGAGCCATGGCATCCAGCCCCAGAGGGGTTGGAGCAATAAGGGATAACCAGAGATGACAGTGCGACATCTCTCAAGACAGGAACAGGTCCACCTGGGCTTTGCCAAACCTCTTCCAAATCTGCTCCACCACCTGAGGATGTTGCTGCCATTCCTGGGTCTCAACCCCTGCCTCGACAGGGTGTCTGCTGCTTCATTCAACCGGCCCAGAATGGAAGCTGCTCTCTCACGCAGAGGGGATTCCCCTGGGCCCACAGGGGCTCGCGCACAGACCTCCCTGATGGTTGATTTACGAGACCACTGAGGTGTTGCCAACCGGATCAGCACGTGGTAATCTCTAAATTCTGGAAGCACGGCCAGCTTCTCTATGCAATTTATGTGCCACAGTAGATTGGGCCCTTTCCATAAACCTTGGTTGAAGTGGCCACTCATGACCACTCCCCTCCCCCTGAAAGACGCATCTCTTGTAAGCATGACATGACAAATGGGAACTGAGACAGGACCCCGGGATTTCTTTAAACATCTAAGTTTCTGAGCCACCACTGAAGGGGTCTCATGTAATGAGGCCAGGTAAAATAACACTGGACACAGCTGCCATGAGCCCTGGCGGTTTCTGGAACGGCTTGACATTAAGTGGCTGTCCTTCTCTGACCCTCCTGATGGCCATAAGGATGGACACAATGCGAGCAGAGGAAAGCTGCACACGCGTAGTGGTCAAATCCCATATGATGCCAAGATAGGTGGTTCTCTGTAATAAAGAAAGCACACTCTTCACGGCATTCGGCTGTAACCTCAGAGCTTTCATGTGAGCGAGAACCAGTTATCAATTGACGATGCAGATGCCCAGAAATCTCATGAGAACCATAGTCGCATCGACACATTTTGTAAAGGTGCAGGGTGAGAGGGCATGGTCAAACATGAGGACTCGATACTAATAAGCTTTGGCCTCGAAAACGAACCTTAGGAACTTCCTGTGAGAAGGAAGGATAAATACATGGAAGAATGCATACTTTAGATCAACCATGACAAACCAGTCTTTGGATATAATCTGAGATACGTCCTGCTTGAGGGTCAACATCCTGAACCTGAGTCTCAAGAGTAAGCAGTTCAGCTGACATAGATCTAGGATAGGACACAACCCACTGAACTTTTTGGGAACTATGAAGTACTGGCTATAGAACCGTTCTAATGGCACCTTCCTCAAGAAAATGCTTACTTCCTGTATTATAACCAGCGCCTGCTCGGTTCCCACCAGAGTGGGAAGGACCCCGTCGAAGCAGGGCGGACAAGACCTGAATTGATTCTAATAGTCACCATCAGATCCCGAGAACATCCTATGTCAGGACTTTTTGGTCGAAGCCCTCTTATTGAAAATGACAGTTTTTAGATTTGCCATCTCACGGGGCTTTGACCCAGAGCGCTGTGGAGGATCTCTGACAGGGGGAGTGCACGACGCGACACTCTGTTTCTGTGCCTCCAGATGGGAGGTGCTGGGTAAGCCTCATGAGCGTCCTATCGAACTGCCTCGTCAGAACTGCGAGGAGTAAGGGCACCCATTACGAAAAAGTGCCCGGCGGGAACAGAGCGAACACAGCAACATGCAAGAGCAGTGCTGGCAGTTGGCTCCCTCGAAAACTGACTTAGCGTGCTCCGCTTCCAAGCATGCCACACACAGGCTGTGCGTATCCCCCCGTGATAGAGCAGTGGCAGGGAGAAACACACAGCCATAATTTGTGCTTGGCTTTCTTTGTTACTTTCATTTTCTCCTATTTTCTTTTTTTGAGACAAACGATAGACAAACAATAACAGATATACACAGAGTGCTTGCACTGGAAGCTGGTACTGGCTTTACTCCACGTGTGTTTTATAGCTACCTGGTCATGACATCACCCCGCCCGTTGACGCCGCACGTCCAATTTGGCTCATTACACACATTATTTCAGAGCGTGGACAACACGGTCGCGTTCCCAAAGCACGTTCCCAAAGCGTTTCTGAAAGGGAAAAAAATTCATAACATTTTTGACCAACACCTGTGGACATGACCAGTATTTTAGAGCCCAAAGTTATCAAATGACTTTGTACTGCATAAGTGTAAACAGGTCAGGTGTTGTTAGTTTTTCACAATATTTGAATACATTAGTAATAAATAAATTAATAATATTTTTTTTTAATTAAAGATTTGCAAGGTCTAGAAACACAAAATATACATATAACTGCAGTTAGCAATATCTCTATATTGAGACCCTAATATAAAGCAAATAAAAGCATAAGGACAAACATCATATTAGGATTACAGCCCTGTTATTATAGTTATTTGAATTGTTGTTTGGATGGGAGACTATTTAATGTTTGTTTCAAACCCATGATTTCTGACAGAGCACATTCATGCTCCTGCCATTCAATGACTGCAATTTTCAGCTTTTTTTTATATATATTTGTTTACCTTTACAGTCTACAACTGTTACTGTTTGTAAAGCTTTCATTGGCCATCATACATCTAAATTCATACACATTGTCTGAGCGTAGTTTTTAAAGACATAGTTTTGGAATGATATTGGATTGCTTTTGGTAAATCTATCATCTGTTCTAATGAAGACCATTCTAATCTGAGACACATGGAAATACCAGGTGTGAATGACTATCCATCTCGGTGTTAATATCAATAGTACAAGACAACAGTAGACAAAACAATCAATAGTACACTAAATGTGTTTTTTTCTCTCTAGTGTTTATCTTTTACACACTGATGACTATCACAATCTTGCATGTGTTCATGAATCCAGTAACACCACTTAGCTGTATATAGCTGTACGATTTACAGAATAACACTGGATAACAGTGAATATTTGAAAAGTTCACCATTTCGATGTCTTAACCAGAATGACCCTATTTACTGGAATTAGTTATTTAAAAAAAAAATGTCACAAAAATCACTTAAAACAAACAAATTAAAAATCAAATGCAATTAGATATCACACAGCTCAAATGGTTTTGGATCCTTGTGCAGTTTTTTGTTTAAACACTATCCATTTTTAGCCTTTTCTTCTTTTTGTCTGCCTTTGTGGTACTTATTCCATCTGGCAGTTATGTAGGTGCTGAGTTTAGAAGAGGCAAGTGATCATCAGACAGTTTTTAATTGTGTATGTGATGTTTTTTTGGCCAGATGGCTGCTGAGTAGAGATATGAGCCTCTACCGACAGACAGCAGGACCTCGGATTAGCAAGAGTGAGTGAGAGTTGCAAAGGGAAAGAAAAAGCAAGATTGAAGGATAAGGCATCCAGAGTGAAGCCAATGTGTCTCAGCATGCTCTTACCCCTATGTTAACACACAGCAGCAAATCAAAATCTGCCATAATTTTACCCATCATCTTAAGCCAATATGAGCATTCATGTTAGTGGGTCAGGTGCAGAGAAAAAATGTATCAAGATTTTGTGAAGCATAGCCAGGTCCATATATTTTTTTAATTTTATTACAGTGGTAAAAAAATCACAAAACCATTTTTACGAGGTCAATTTAATAACATTTATTAAAGTAGTTAAGATAGTTATTCAATGTTTTTGTGTCAATGATTAATTGATTACCTCTAAATAATTAAATATCTAATACAATTTTAATATCTTATTAAATTATATTAATAGTCAATTTTCATTTGTCGTTTAGTTTATTTAAGATATTGTGAGTCAGACAAAAAGATAGACAAACTGACTAGTATCTACAAACAGACAGATATCTAGCTAGGTAGGTAGGTCAGTAGGGAGGTTTCTGGATAGATAGTTAGAAACTGTACATAGAAAGATACAATCCTAATTCCAAACATTTTGGGATGCTATATAACATGTTAATAAAACAGTATGCAGTGTTTTACAAATCTCATAAACCCATATTTTATTCACAGTAAAACATAGAATCTATATCAAGTGTTTAAACTGAGAAAATGTACCAATATTAGGAAAACATCATGCAATCTTTAATTTAATGTCTGTAGCTGTTGGGATGGGACTGCAAAAGGCCAGAAAAGTGTGTTATTAAAATGAAACAGGACCTCTTTACATACAATTAGGTTAATTGGCAACAAGTCAGTAACATGGTTGAGTATAAAAAGAATATTTTGGAGCGGTGGAGTCACTCGGCACGGTGGAGGTTCACCAATCTGAAAAAAACTGTGTCTACAAATTATGTAAAAATTAAAGAAAAATGTTCCTCAATATCGAATAAATTAATATTTAATGTTTCATGGACCCTGTGTCCTCCAAACTAAAGAGTAAAGGTGTCAGGCTGGATAAACTTGGCCAAAACCGACGTTACTTAGACTGAGGTTTTATTGATTGAACACAGACTGCATCCACAGTACCAACAAAGTCTATAGAATCGGGTATGTCCGTGAGAAAGGTAGAGTCCGAGCAAACTGCTATAATCCTTAGGAAAGGAAGGTCCAACGGAACATGTATTATCCTTAGTATGGTAAAGTCCAACGGAAGGTAAGTTCCACTAGGCGTGTTTTCCATGTAAGTTCCCCAGCGTAAACTGTAGAACGAACGGGGATCCTGGGAGAAGGCATACCTTAAAGTAGGGAAGAGTGGAGATGAGCGGCAGGTGCAGGTACTTAGTATGATGGAGAGGTGCTGCGGGCGTGCAGAGTGTTGAGGGATGGCGTGGCATGTGGTTCCCTGAAGAAAGGAATCATCTGGCTTGTTATTAGCACTCAGTTCAAATGCCTGCTCTCTAATGGTATGATGGTGCTTTAGTGCCTATGGAATGGGCAGCATGCACTCTTGGAAAGGATTCATTAATGCTGAAAGGTATTAGTAAAGGTTTTAGTGCAACATATGCTTCTATCCAGATGACATCTTTTTCATTAGAGGACGTAAATATCTGCATCTATTTCAATAGCATGGCTTTGCAGTAGACGAGTTTGGGTGCTGACCTGCTCTGCTGCAGTTCAGACCTTTACTACCAGAAAAATATGACAAAGAAGATGCAGAACTGTTGCTAGAATCAGCTAGCTAGAATCCTGTATCAGAGACAAACTGGACAATATGAGGTGATATCAAAAAGTTTTTCGTGACTAATAGTGATAGCTGGTACTGGTGCTGGTGCTGGTGCAAGAGCGGAAGAACATCACAGGAAGAAGAACGAGCTCAACCCCCAAAAAGGTCAAAACTATTTAGCAACATGTGCATGATGATCATTGGAGAACAATCCTCATGATCTCACTTCTGCACCCACCCTACTTGCCAGATTTGGCTTGTTGACTTTGTCCCCTTCCTGAAGATGAAAACCCAGTTCAAAGGTTGCTGTTTTGACATCATTGCAGGGATTCAACTCAAATCGCAGAAGGTTTGAAAAGAGGTTTTCCAGGACACATTACAGAAGTGGAATACATTGGAGCACTGTATGGCTGTGCAACGGGGATTATTTTAAAGGTGATAGTGTGCAAATGTAAATACATATTGTACTTACTTGTAAATAGATAGAGTCTCGAAACCTTTTGATACCACCTCATATTTAATTCCCCAAAACTCCAGTGAATAGTCTCCAGTTCCTAGACATATATAAAAACTGTTGGGTTTATGAGATTTGCAAATCATTATAAAGTATATATTTTTTTATTTACATTTTACACAGCATCCCAACTTCGGACTTGTACTGTAGATACACCATTTCTATTGATATAATCCATAATTTAATAAATATTATTGCCTTTAAAAAGTTTGGCATGTACTGGAGAGGCACTATTTTATGGATATAATCTATAGTTTAATAAATATCCCTTTTTTTATTTATAAAGTTTTGGACACCCAGCTGAATGTTGGTGTTTTCATATTTAATGCATGTTTATTTTTCTTTGTCACCTTCATTGGAGTTGAATGTGAGTCTATGAAAATCGATAGCATGGGCAGAGAGGCAATTTAAATGCTAATTTAGCCAGTGAGAAGGTCAGCAACATTTTGGATGGAATAATGAAGGTTAGCAAAAAAAAAGAAGAGAAAAAAAGAAAAAAAAACAACACGTCAATTGAGATGCTAATTAAAGTGAAGTGCCAGATTTGGACTGTACAATCGTTACCACATGGGTGCATCGTATCCAATTAGGGGGTTAATCATTACAAAATTGAAATTATTTAAAAGTAAAAAATATATAAAAGGATAAATTGATAAATAGATTGATGTAATGATTGAACCCTTAAGGTAAATGACATTGGCCCGCTAAGCCAGTTACTGTCCCCAGCTCCAACTTTTAAATGCACTGAGGACACTAAGCAGAGATGACAAAATTACTTGGGCTTTATTGGCATCTTTGGGTTTATAATTGAATAGAACAGAAGATATACAGAGGTGAATTTATTTATGGCGTTCTAAATAACAATAAACAAATGAGGTTTCTCTGCTTATATTAAACCTGTCAGTTTATACATTATGCACTATACTTTGTACAACAGTGTTTAGAACAACATTGAATTTTTTTTCTGTAAAAAGCTGTTCACACGTTTACCCACAAAGCTCAAACATTTAAAGCATAAAAGTCAAAAGCGATCCCATATTAACCAACTCATTTCCTGACCAATGATTTTTTTGTTATGCCAATTAAAAGTCTAATATTTTGACATTTTCGGCTTATCTTTTCCCCAGGAATGTATCATTTACACAATTCTTGTCAAACTATAACATTAAATCTTTCCTGGAAACACCATCTTGTCTCTGTTTCGGCCTTCAAGTTGACAGGACAGAAAATAACTGCCAGTGAGCATTGCCAAGATGTCCACAGAGTAGACAGATTTTACTAGAAAGACTTCAGTGTGTGTGAAAGAAAGAGAGTGACAGAAGCAGTTTGCCAGGGTTTTGTGGTGTCCCGCTGTCTTTACGAACGTGGCGGGTTTTAACCTTCTTATCAGTAGACAAAAAGAGACAGATAGTAGAGAAGGTCACAGATTAAAAAAAAATCCTATCATTTATCAACTTATGAGACAAACACAGAAAAAGGCACCACAACCAGGGCTTGGTTTGTCTTCTTGGGTGATTTTCATAACATGGTAATCTGGTTAAACAAATCAATCATACTGTAAGTAGATAGTTTAATGGTTAGTTTGAAGATTAGTTTAATGAGTAGGTTGATTAGCTCACTAACAAAATAATTAGTGTTTTCTATCTGCAATATCCAGTAGCTAGGTTTGCTAGGGGGAGGTGGTAGCAAATTTGTTTATACTTTGGACTTCTTATCAGAATCCCAGCACTATCAAATTGCCCCAACTCTTGTCATTTAAGCAAGGCTCTTAGCTCAATTGAATTAAAAATAATTGTATGTTGTTCTGCATAAGGGTTTCTGCCATAAAGGTAAATACAGTGGGGTCTGTCAGCTTTTCTGTATTGAATTTTATTTATTGTATTTTTTTGTTGTTGTTTTTAGTGCCACGTCAAAACAAACAAACAAAGATTATGATAATAAAGTCGGAGCACTACGAGAATAAAGTAAAAATTACGAGAATAAAGTAGTAGCAATACGACAATATAGTTGTAGCACCACAAGAATAAAGTCGTAGCACTACAAGTGTCTTAATACTACAGAAATAAAGGCGTAGCAGCACCTGCTAAAGTACTGGCGCACCAGTGTATCTTCCTCTTGAGAAACACCTTTCCTCTTTGAATAGCATGCAGAATAAAATGTGACTAAATCAAGTGCGAGATATTGGCACTTGTGGTCTTTTTTTAAATAAAACATATCGCAGACTGGCGAAATTCAGTAAAATGGAAATAAAATAAAAAAATTTATTCTGGTATCAAATAAACCACAGTCTGATAGAGGTAGTTGGAGACCCCTGGACTACAGGATATGTCATCTCTCTTTTTTGCTATTTTGTGCTGGAATTTTCTCAGAGAGGTGGAAAGAATTGCTGCAAGGCCAGACAGAAATACAATCATCACCTTTAAAGAATGGAGTTATTTCTCACACATCTATTACAACAGCTTGTAAATGAGTTGATAAGTGAGTAGATAAAAGAACAACTGAGAAGATGAATAACAGTTTGGCTCAAAAGTTTAGAAATCAGGTAAATAAGATGTTATTTTATGAAAAGAAATCACTGGATTGATTTCTTTGTTGTTTATTTAATTCAAAAGGCAACATGTGGATACTCAACACATAACAAATGTTGTTTTTTTATATATATATATATATATATATATATATATATATATATATATATATATATATATATATATATATATATATATATAAAAATGTATTTTTGTTTGACATCTCAGAAATTAAGACTGCTCTTGGTAGTGCATGCTTCAATCCAGCCCCATTATGAAAATATGAATGTAAAAATCACTTGTTTTATAATATACTTTACTTCCTTGTTATTCTTTATAGGTTTTGTGATGCTTGGAATTGGTGGCTTGCAGAGAAAATCTTTAGATGTTTGAATCTAGTGATTTTATGTGTGTGTATATATATATATATATATATATATATATATATATATATATATATATATATATATATATATATATAAGCAAATATTTTTATAAAACAGGTGCTTTGTAATTAGTTAATTTATGTGATATAAGAACAGAACAAAAATATTCTTGTCTTGTACTAGCCTGGATTGTGCAAAATAAATTCATGGCCACATGCCATGTATTAAACATTCTTTGCCACTTGAGTATTGCCATGAAAGGAGAAAAAGAAGAAGAACCTAGTTCATTCAACTTTACAATGAATGCAGGGAATTGCACAATTGATACATTTTCAAAAAGATTTCTTCTGTGAACCCCTCTCTTCAAATAAGCTCAGAATTCCTGGGTTTGGATTTAAATAATCAGGCTAAGTGTGTAAATGGCCCACTCTAACAGGTAGGGATTGGAACTCCACGCTTAATCCAGCACTATGTCATCCAATCAAAAAGTTATTTAAAACACTCTCACTATAACTTAGTCATTGCACATCATTGCACTGCCCATTTGCTCTCCTTCCACCATATTTCTTTGTTACAGAATCAAGTATAAATCCTTGCATTGTTCCCAGATTTTGTGTTTAAAATTATTCCTAGCTATATTGTCTGTAATGTTGTTTCTGCTACTTGTTCATTAACAATTAAAAAATCATGATGTCAGGAGGACCTGCAGTTTGCTTAGTCATTTGTATCACATTATGTTTCTGAAGAAATGGAAGATAACATGATTTTTTATTTTTAGAATTTTTATAACTTAATAAATCCACCTCACACTGTTTTCTAGCATTTTGCCTCAATGGATCCCACTCACACTGTCGCTACGGTGCAATATAGAATTTTTTCCATTCTTTTTGTGAATGATTATTGCATTATGTATTATTTTTTATCCTCATCTTTACAATAAGACAAAAAGGTCATAAGAGAGATGGACAGAGTGGCTGTGAAAGGAGGGAAAGAGGACATAGTGTTTCAGCACTCCATTTAGACACTCTTTATTTAGCTAGTGTCCCAAATACGGCAAACCGTAGCACTGAGTTCAGCCTCCCACATAGGGTAAAAAATGTTATATTTTGAGGAGGAGCTTTTTGTGATTTTAAAAAGATTGTGATTTTTTAAAAAGTGAACATTTAAGTGAAATATTATTTAAGTGAAGGACTGATTAGTGAGAAGGCATGTGGATAATTTGAGTGTGTGAATGACTAATCGAGTGAATATTTAGAAGAAAAAGTGAGAAAATTCATTTAGGGATCATAAATAATTCTGTAAATTAGGTTCCCTGGTGGTCTAGTAGATAGGATTCAGCGCTCTCACTGCTGCAACCCGGGTTCGATCCCCGGTCAGGGAACCAACCCCAGCCATTATCGTTGCACAAGCCTTAGTGCCGGTCCCAAGCCCGGATAAATGGGGAGGTTGCGTTAGGAAGGGCATCCAGTGTAAAACATGTGCCAAATCAAAAAACATGCGAATGATCCGCTGTGGCGACCCCTGATGGGAGAAGCCGAAAGAAAGTTTAAATAATGCAGTAAATAGGTGGGTGAGTATAGAGAAAAGTAGTGAGAGTCGTTGAAAGAATAAGTGTGTGAATTATCATGAAAACAAGATCATTGTATTATTGATTAAATAAGAGGTTTGTTTGAGAGTGAGTGACTGAGTCATTAACTGGGTGACAAAGTAAGGGAGACTCCAAGGAAGTCAGTGAATGAGTGAGTCAATGTCATTGAGCGAGTGAGTTAGTGAAAGAATCATCTGGAAAAGAGATCCCTGAACTCCGGACAGCAGGCATGTACTAGGCCATGGATTACGTTGGAAAACGCTGGTCTAGAGAGTGATTTATTGAGTCATTTATTGAATAAGTGTGGGTTCTATAAATTATAATTTAATTAATAGGTGAGTCGGTGAGTGAGTAGAAAAAAAAAAGTAAATAGTCATGTCGTGTGAATCAATTATTAAATTAGAGTGAATCAGTGAATTTTTCAGAAAACTGTAGGCCTTCTTTTATTTTTAGTAGTGCTGTGTAAATGTTTGTGTAGACCAAACTACATTTTCATTAATAATATTCTAAAAACATTCAGATACTCATGTAGATATGTTTGGACTTTGTAGCATTAAATAAATGATGAGGTAATTATGAGGCTTGTTAAATTCCATGTCATTTAAAATATTAATTGATGGATATTTATTGGCTCACTTTCTTTATTTTGTATATTCTTATTCCCTGGCCTTGTGAACTAGCATGAGGGTGTGTTTTTAGTAATTACACCTACAAAATGCTCAAAACAAATAAACAAATTATAAAAACATAGCTCTTGAAACTATTAAAACAATCTTCAATATTTAAAAGTACAGTAATTTAGGCAAAGTTTATGTTTTTAAAGTAGTCATATTGAGGTTTACATCAGTCTATTAAGTTAGTTAGCAAACTATTCTTTTTTTTCTTTCTTTTTTTTTTAATATATACTGTAATACTTTTTCCTAGTATATCAGTGACAAGTGCTAATTTAGAGACCCTTAACTGTCATTTAAAACACATTATATTAAATCTGCCCTGTTATTTATTGAATAAGTGAACAAGGAAGCTGCCTTTCTATTACAGGTCACTCTCATCTCTGTCAAGTTTTACTGGTTAATTACAGAACTATTATATTCCTCTCCTCATTTTTTTATAACCTTCACACAGCAGGATCAGAATGAATGATATATTGAGAGCGTACTGTATACAGTACATGCATGGCTTTACATGAAAGGTTCTAGAAGGCTATAGGAATACACAGTGTGCATGTGGGTTTCCAGTAATTATTGTTAGGTTGAATATTATGGGAGAAGCCACA
Organism: Silurus aristotelis; assembly: GCF_946808225.1. NCBI lineage: Eukaryota > Metazoa > Chordata > Actinopteri > Siluriformes > Siluridae > Silurus > Silurus aristotelis. Next base: position 20,787,300 of record NC_139583.1, read on the forward strand.
AAATAAAAACGTTTCCATCCATTGTATATTATTACATACTTTGAAATACTGCTTGTTTTAGTGTTTAAAATTGATGTTACTGGTAATTGTCAGGAATGGTGACTGAGTGGAAGGACCCAAATGCAGGATGCTGGGTCCACTTCTGAGAACTCGGAAGTGCACGCTGCAAAACCGGAAATGTGAGCGCCGCCAAACCTGGCAGGTCCTGAAACTAATACTATTGAAAAATTTGTCTTTTAACAAATGTAATTAGTGTCATGCGACTAATGCATGTCATGTGACTAAACCAAGGAAGTACAAGCAAAGTAGGAAGTTGACTTAGCCAGTGAGTGAAGGATTTAGCATGATCAAGCGTACCACTTGGTGTTGTAATGCACAGCATTGTAGTCCTTTGTCCCGCATCCCACAGCTGTTCTGGATTTTGATTGACAATAACTTTCTTTCGGCTTCTCCCGTTAGGGGTCGCCACAGTGGATCATCCGCATGTTTGATTTGGCACATGTTTTTACGCTGAATGCCCTTCCTAACGCAACCCTCCCCATTTATCTGGGCTTGGGACCGGCACTAAGGCTTGTGCAACCCTAATGGCTGGGGTCGGTTCCCTGACCGGGGATCGAACCCGGGCCGCAGCGTTGAGAGCGCCGCATCCTAACCACATTCTAACCTAGCCAATGTATAAGACCTTTTTTAATCCTTTTATGTGGTTTCATTATTACACTGCTGTAAATCCAGATGAGACTGGTGGAGAAAAGCAAGATGGATCACTGAATCTTCTCCCGATAATATGACAGACCCTCAAATTTTCTCTCAGATTTCCTCTCAAATTTGCAGAGCAAACAAATTTTCATTTATCATATACCGTATATATTCTAATAAATATTTCGAGAAACATGGACATACCCATATGTCCTGTAAGTAGGTCACAAGCAAAATCAAAGATGAATTCTCACAGTGTATTTTTTTAAAGCCCAGCTGACCATACCTAAGATATACATATAGACAGTGAATGAAACAAAGAAATACTGCCATATTTGTTTAAAGAAGCTTATTAAATTGTCAATGAAGTATACTATTATAGTTTTTATTATAATTAATAAAATTAATAATTTGATTATATATAATAAATAAATATATTAATATAAAAACATATTCTGTTCATCTCCTGTATTTTTTAAGTTTCGGCCCTTGTCAAAACTATTCTAATAAGAATATTATATAATCATTATTTAAAACAATTCTAATGAGATTTCTCTGGGAAATCTCTATGTCAATCAGCTCACTAGTACAGTAGAAGTAAGTAACTTGTTATCATTGCTCTGCAAGTCAAATGAGTACTTACATTAACGATTTTTTTTTATTGATGTGAAAGTAGCTAAACATGTTTGCATCAAATTTACTGCAAATTAAAGGGAATAAAAAAGTGTTGTCACATACTATAAAAGTATCTTCATATACATCATATACATCAGAATGAAGCTGTTGCTTTAACCAATTACATTTTGAGTTGGTGACACCAAGTCACGTCCTTTGACTGAATGGTTAGACAGCGTATCAATTATAACTCATAAACAGCATCTGTAGCAAACTGCACAAGCTAAAATGTATTTGTGTCGATTCAATAGCTGGGTTTTTTTTTTATTCCACATTGGCAGACAGAGGAAAAAAATAATTTGGTCACAGATGTAAATACAGGGCCAATATCAAGACAGACATTTGAAAAAAAACTAGACATCATAGGTCAGCCAAAACAGTTCAGAACAGTCGTTAAGCTTTTTCAAGATGCTGGAAATCACTGGGGTTTCTGTGGTTGGAAAACTCAAAAGGAACTACAAAAACATGATACCTACTGTATATAATGCAGCATCCTGTTATACTGTGTTTCTGTATAATATTGATGATTTCTATAAAGCCATTGCATCGTAATGATGGTATTAAGAGGTGGACTAACACAGGGAGGACATCAATAAAGGCCTTGGTGTGAAGTGCATGGTCCAGCCATTAAGCAGTTTACACCTGATGTTTATGTTTACTACACTCTTGATCTTAAAAAACATATTCTCATTTAGCAGGGAGGTCCTGACATTATAGGCTTAATATGTGGATTAGTGTGAAAACATGTCAAGTGTATGTCAATGGCCATTGTGTAGTATTGGATGTAGACCATGTGTAGTATAATATATATTAGAACAACTGTGCAAATGTAAAAACTTCAAAATTGGCACATGTGTCTAGTTTCTTGTAAACCCTTTGACATTCATTATGACCGGGTTGACTAAAAGCATTTAAATTGCACAGAATCCACCCTGTCATTAGCATTCTATGCATATTATCTACTTCCATGTTCATTTCTGACCTTTGTCTGAGATGACTGAACTGAAGTAGAATGAATGAGGCTACAAGCCAGTTTCTGTTCAACAATAAGAAGGTTAAATCTACCCTTATTTTTTTTTTTTTATTAAAGATTGTGTGTGGTAATGAATATCATTAAACACATGGATGCTACAGAAAAGCTTTTCATACCTTTGTTTATGCAGAGATCTGCCAATGCTCCCTCGTTGTTGCCGTAATCATTAGATGAGTTACTCTTCCCTGTTATAGCATGTATATAGCATGTATCAGTATTTCATCTCTTTATCATAATGACATTGGACTGGGGGCTTTCAACAATGTTGTACGAATTTAGCCAAACCAATGCCCTGATCTCTTTTGAACAGGGAGGTCTAATGAAGCTAAAACAACAATGATTGCAAATTCTCTGTGCATTATCAGGTCTCTGCAAGATACACAACTAATTCATCCTAACACTTTATGCATTATGGAAATAAAAGATCAAGATTATGTTTATTCTACTACACAGTTCTGACAACTGAATATCTAACATGTCAAATACGATTACTTTTTACTCTGAATTTCTGAATATGACAAAACAAATCTGAAACAAATATATGTATACATTTTTCCTAATTCTACTAAATAAGATGCATAAATTCTTGTATGACAGCTAAAATGAATGCTAATGCATACTTTTTTGTTAATACCAAACATGAATGGTTGAAAGGGTAAATTGAAAACACAATGAAATGTAATAATATACGGGTTCATTCAACAACATAAAAATGTGCTGGTGTGTATGTTATATGCAGTGGTGGACAGTAATGAAGTGAATGTAATTCGTTACTGTACTTAAGTAGTTTTTCGTGTACTGTATCTGTACTTTACTCAAGTATTTCCATTTGGGGAGACTTTTACTTTAACTTCACTACATATCAAAGTCAAATATTTTCGTTCCCTTTTATTTATGAGTGAATAAAAACTTAACGGTTCAAGCACGCAGCAAGCCACCAATCAGGGTAGAACCCGCACTGCGTTTTAAACTTGTTTTGATTGCCGCTTTGTAGTGGAGGATTTAGGCATAGGCAACATGGGTCCACTCATCAAAAAAATATTTTTGTTTGTTTTAAACCGTTATTTTGCACATTAATTTTTATACCATGTCACAGTCAATGAACCTGGTCGGGAATTAGAGTGTGCACCTACTTCACCCACCTCACTCATACACTCAGAAAGAAGATCCATGGGTCACCTGAGTAAGGAGAGCTAAACCCAAATTAAAATTATGGTTGACAAAAAAAGTGGAAGGGGAGAAAGGGGAAATGTGCAATCGTTCCATCGTTATACGGAAAGTTAAGGTTAATGCATTTAATGAAATTGTCTAAAAACTGTATATCACTTAGGTTATGCTGTGTTGCCTGCTATGCTTTTACGCATAGAGCAACAATATTTATTTTAGTTTGCATAATATTACAATTTATAGTATGTAGTTTATCATAATGTGTAGCAACAAAACAATTCCAACCTAACTAGAGTAGTTGGATTGTAGTTAAACTAGAACTTATTGATTTGGTTACCCTTTATTAAGGTGATATCTTTAAGGTTTTCTATGATTGTACTGAAAAGTTCCAGAACTTAATTCAGTAAAAGGAATCTCCAAAGATTCCAGAAATCTTGCAGCTTAAAAGGCTAATTTAAAAAACATACATAAAAAGGATATAGATGTTACATGTACTGTATCTTATGGCTACAATTAGCCAAAGAGTTGTATAGTTCATGGTTCTAAGAGTTTGATAAATTGTGCACAATGACATGTATTTAATAGTGCAATAAATGCATTTTGAGTGATATTTATACATGTAAGGTTGCTCTCGGAAATGTCTTCAAATTTGTGGACTGCTCTGAGAATATGTCTTAATCATCCAGTGACCGTAGCTGAAGCAGAGAGGAGCTTTACAAAGCTGAAACAAATGAATGGTGGAAACGTTGGGTCACGGCATAGTTCACCCAGGGCATCATTCAAGCTAAATCTGCTTTTGCCAGCTGGTGGTATCTACTTATCGCCAAAATACAGATCAGTGTGAGTTCAACAGCAAGCAGTACTGTACATTTTCAGAGGAATAAATGATGGAAGAAGCTCCTGACTCTAAATAGCCACAGCACCTGTGGCCTTATTTGCACAATTTCTTTTTTTAAGATGTTGAAAATAAGGTTTTGGGCTCATGATAATTTAGTAGATATCAATCAGTGTTTAACTCATTATTTGTAATTCTGTCAAAAGATTTTTGTGGTAAGAGTAACATAAGATTTTTTTCACATAAATTGAGTTGATCAAGCAAACAGTATTGTGATAAAAATTATAATGAACATTATAGCCATAATAAATCATAGTACTTGAATACTTAAGTACATTTGAAGGCAAATACTTTTGTACTTTTACTGAAGTGAAATTTTAAAGGGAATACATTTACTGAAGTAATATTTTACCTAGTGTATCTCTAATTTACCTCAAGTACATGCTTTTTTGTACTTCGTCCACACTGGTTATATGTAAGAGAAAATACACAGATAGATGTGTGTTGAACTACCCAACTAAAGGAAAATTTGGAACTTTTTGAATAAAATAGTCGCTTGTGAAAGAATGAGGGAGATATTCTAAATGTATGAATTAATTGTGTCTATGTCATATCTCTTTTTATTATGAAGCTGTTAGAGTTAACTACTTTTGCTCATTTTTATTATCTTCTCCAGTTCAGAATTCATCTTGTGCAGCAGAATTGCTATGTTATTATATTCATAATTCAATATCTTCTTCTTCTTCTTTCGGCTGCTCCCATTAGGGGTCGCCACAGCGGATCATCCGTCTCCATACCACCCTGTCCTCTATATCTGCCTCTTTTACACCAACTACCTGCATGTCTTCCCTCACCACATCCATGAACCTCCTCCTTGGCCTTCCTCTTTTCCTTCTACCTGGTGGCTCCATCTTCAGCATTTTTCTACCAATATAATTCATGTCCCTTCTCTGCACATGTCCAAACCATCTCAATCTCGCCTCCCTCACCTTGTCACCAAAACATCCTACATGTGCTGTCCCTCTAATAAACTCATTTCTAATCTTGTCCATCCTCGTCACTCCCAACGAAAACCTCAACATCTTCAGCTCTGCTACCTCCAGCTCCACCTCCTGTCTTTTACTCAATGCCACTGTCTCTAATCCATACAACATCGCAGGTCTCACCACAGTCCTATAAACTTTCCCTTTCATTCTTGCAGATACTCTTTTATCACAAATCACTCCTGTCACTCTTCTCCACCCACTCCACCCTGCCTGCACTCTTTTCTTTACTTCCCTAACACACTCTCCATTACTTTGCACTGTTGACCCCAGGTACCTGAACTCCTCCACCTTCTCCACCTCTTCTCCCTGCAACCGCATCACTCCACTGCCCTCCCTCTCATTCACACACATGTACTCTGTCTTACTCCTACTGACTTTCATTCCCCTTCTCTCCAGCGCATATCTCCACCTCTCCAGGCTCTTCTCAACCTGCTCTCTACTCTCACCACAAATCACAATATCATCTGCAAACATCATAGTCCAGGGAGACTCCTGTCTGACCTCGTCCGTCAACCTGTCCATCACCACTGCAAACAGGAAAGGGCTCAGGGCCGATCCTTGATGCAGTCCAACTTTCACCCTGAACCAGTCTGTCGTACCTACTGCACACTTTACTGCCGTCACACTGTCCTCATACATGTCCTGCACCACCCTCACATACTTCTCTGACACACCTGACTTCCTCATACAATACCACAACTCCTCTCTCGGCACCCTGTCGTACGCTTTCTCTAAATCCACAAATACACAATGCAGCTCCTTCTGTCCTTCTCTATACTTCTCCATCAACATCCTCAAAGCAAATTAGGCATCTGTGGTGCTCTTCCTCGGCATGAAACCATACTGTTGCTCACAGATGGTCACCTCTTCTCTCAGCCTGGCTTCCACTACTCTTTCCCATAACTTCATGGTGTGACTGATCAACTTAATTCCCCTGAAGTTACTGCAGGTCTGCACATCTCCCTTATGCTTAAAGATCGGTACCAGCACACTCCTTCTCCATTCCTCAGGCATCCTCTCCCCTTCCAGAATCCTGTTAAACAATCTGGTTAAAAACTCCACTGCCATCTCTCCTAAACATCTCCACGCTTCTACCGGTATGTCATCTGGTCCAACCGACTTTCCATTCTTCATCCTCTTAATCGCTGCTCTCACTTCCTCCTTACTAATCCTATCTAAATCCTGCTTCACCAACTCCACATCCTCCAACCTTCTCTCTCTCTGATTTTCCTCATTCATCAGCTGCTCAAAATACTCCCTCCATCTTCTCAACACACTCTCCTCACTAGTCAACACATTTCCCTCTCCATCCTTTATTGCTCTAACTTGCAGTACATCCTTCCCAGCTCGGTCCCTCTGCTTGGCCAATCGGTATAAATCCTTTTCTCCTTCCTTAGTGTCCAACCTCTTATACAGTTCCTCATATGCCTTTTCCTTGGCTTTCGCCACATCCCTTTTAACCTGCTGCCGCATCTCCTTGTATTTCTGCCTACTTTTCTCATCACTCTGTCGATCCCACTTCTGTTTTGCCAACCTCTTTCCCCTAATGCTCTTCTGCACTTCCTCATTCCACCACCACGTCTCCTTGTCTTGCTTTCTATTTCCAGATGTCACACCAAGTACTTTTCTAGCTGCCTCCCTCATCACTCCTGCAGTAGTTGCCCAATCATCCGGCACCTCTTCACCACCACCAAGCCCCTGTCTGACCTCTTCCCTGAACCTCACACTACACTCTTCCTCCTTCAGTTTCCACCATCTTATTCTTCTTTCAAACCTTACTTTCCTCCTCTTCTTCTTCGCCTCCAAAACCATCCTACAGACCACCATCCGATGCTGTCTAGCTACACTGTCCCCTGCCAACACCTTACAGTCTCCAATCTCCTTCAGGTTGCATCTCCTACACAGAAGATAATCCACCTGTGTGCACCTTCCTCCACTCTTATACGTCACCCTATGATCCTCCTTCTTCTTAAAATACGTGTTCACCACTGCCATTTCCATACTTTTAGCAAAATCTACCACCATCTGCCCTTCCACATTCCTCTCCTTAATACCATACCTACCCATCACCTCCTCATCACCTCTGTTCCCTTCACCTACATGCCCATTAAAGTCTGCCCCAATCACCAATCGTTCTTTCCTAGGTACACCATCTACCACTTCATCTAATTCACTCCAGAATCTTTCTTTCTCCTCCATCTCACAGCCAACTTGTGGAGCATAGGCACTGATGACATTTATCATCATCCCTTCAACTTCCACCTTCACGATCATCACCCTATCAGAAACTCTCTTCACCTCCACTACACTCTTACTGTACGCTTCCTTCAGAATCACCCCTACACCATTTCTCTTCCCATCCACACCATGATAAAACAGTTTAAACCCACCTCCAATGTTCCTGGCCTTACTCCCTTTCCACTTGGTCTCCTGAACACACAACACATCTACCTTTCTCCTCTCCATCATATCAGCTATCTCTCTCCCTTTACCCGTCATAGTACCAACCTTTAAAGTACCAACCCGAACCTCTACTCTCCTACACTGCTCCTTTTCCTGCCGTCTCTGTAGACGCCTTCCTCCTCTCCTTCTCCTCCTTCGGCCAACAGTAGCCCAATTTCCACCGGTACCCTGTCGGCTAACGATAACTGTGGCGGTCGTTGTTAACCCGGGCCTCGACCGATCCGGTATGAAATTCTCATTTGTGATCCGCATATTTGATTTGGCACATGTTTTACGCTGGATGCCCTTCCTAACGCAACCCTTCCCATTTACCCGGGCTTGGGACCGGCACTAAGAGTACACTGGCTTGTGCCCCCCTAATGGCTGGGTTATTCATAATTCAATATACTGTAAGTAAATACAAATGTGCCATATAAGTAAATGTAATTTCACAGGTCTGCTGTTAATCCCCTGCCAGTGTTCTTTGGGCTTCCTTTTTCTATTCTCCTTTGGGATTTTACTCTGAATCTTATTTTGTAAAGTTAAAGTTATTTTTTTCTCAATGTGTGGCATATCCATTTCCATCTTAAAGCCTTGATTGGGTGCCTTGACAGTGCCTTGTGAAAGTATTCGGCCCCCTTGAACTTTGCAACCTTTTGCCACATTTCAGGCTTCAAACATAAAGATATGAAACTGTAATTTTTTGTGAAGAATCAACAACAAGTGGGACACAATCATGAAGTGGAACGAAATTTATTGGATATTTCAAACTTTTTTAACAAATAAAATAAAAATAAAAAACTGAAAAATTGGGCGTGCAAAATTATTCAGCCCCTTTACTTTCAGTGCAGCAAACTCTCTCCAGAAGTTCAGTGAGGATCTCTGAATGATCCAATGTTGACCTAAATGACTAATGATGATAAATAGAATCCACCTGTGTGTAATCAAGTCTCCGTATAAATGCACCTGCACTGTGATAGTCTCAGAGGTCTGTTTAAAGCGCAGAGAGCATCATAAAGAACAAGGAACACACCAGGCAGGTCCGAGATACTGTTGTGGAGAAGTTTAAAGCCGGATTTGGATACAAAAAGATTTCCCAAGCTTTAAACATCCCAAGGAGCACTGTGCAAGCGATAATATTGAAATGGAAGGAGTATCAGACCACTGCAAATCTACCAAGACCTGGCCGTCCCTCTAAACTTTCAGCTCATACAAGGAGAAGACTGATCAGAGATGCAGCCAAGAGGCCCATGATCACACTGGATAAACTGCAGAGATCTACAGCTGAGGTGGGAGACTCTGTCCATAGGACAACAATCAGTCGTATACTGCACAAATCTGGCCTTTATGGAAGAGTGGCAAGGAGAAAGCAATTTCTTAAAGATATCCATAAAAAGTGTTGTTTAAAGTTTGCCACAAGCCACCTGGGAGACACACCAAACATGTGGAAGAAGGTGCTCTGGTCAGATGAAACCAAAATCGAACTTTTTGGCAACAATGCAAAACGTTATGTTTGGCGTAAAAGCAACACAGCTCATCACCCTGAACACACCATCCCCACTCTCAAACATGGTGGTGGCAGTACCATGGTTTGGACCTGCTTTTCTTCAGCAGGGACAGGGAAGATGGTTAAACTTGATGGGAAGATGGATGGAGCCAAATACAGGACCATTCTGGAAGAAAACCTGATGGAGTCCGCAAAAGACCTGAGACTGGGACAGAGATTTGTCTTCCAACAAGACAATGATCCAAAACATAAAGCAAAATCTACAATGGAATGGTTCACAAATAAACATATCCAGGTGTTACAATGGCCAAGGCAAAGTCCAGACCCCAATCCAATCGAGAATCTGTGGAAAGAACTGAAAACTGCTGTTCACAAATGCTCTCCATCCAACCTCACTGAGCTCGAGCTGTTTTACAAGGAGGAATGGGCAAAATTTTCAGTCTCTCGATGTGCAAAACTGATAGAGACATACCCCAAGCGACTTACAGCTGTAATCGCAGCAAAAGGTGGCGCTACAAAGTATTAACTTAAGGGGGCTGAATAATTTTGCACGCCCAATTTTTTAGTTTTTTATTTGTTAAAAAAGTTTGAAATATCCAATAAATTTCGTTCCACTTCATGATTGTGTCCCACTTGTTGTTGATTCTTCACAAAAAATTACAGTTTCATATCTTTATGTTTGAAGCCTGAAATGTGGCAAAAGGTCGCAAAGTTTAAGGGGGCCGAATACTTTCGCAAGGCACTGTATGTGTTGCTGGTTGGTCCACTGCCAAAATTTCATGTTGCTGATGATATTAGCCAATTTCACCCCTAGGATATTTTGTAGACTATGGTTGACAAACACGTGTAGAGTTATGGTGGTTGATGATCCTTTCTATGTCTATGATCAGTAGAGGAGAGCAGATTTAAGATTTTAGTTGAGTATCCCGACTTACGATATGCATAGCTTCTCCAAACTACGTTTGTGAAGGCTTGTAAAGCTATTCTTTTTCATGACCGTCCCTGGTATTGACTCTCCAATTTCCTCTTGATAAAAGTTTGTTTTCAAAGGTTTGTCTTTTGTGGGTTTGGTAACTCTTTGATCCACATCCTTCATAGTGGTATATAAGGGTAAAATGTTGAATAACTGTTTGCTAAAAGTTCGCTTGAAATTAAATTAACTTCCATGTTTATAATTAATTTCCTCTGTTCTGGTTCAAAATATATTTGAAGCAATGTCAATTCAGGAAGAAACACCCTAAAGTTGCATGTTTGCTCTTTATGCTGTTATGTCTAGGTTGCAGAGCCTGCTCTTGGCAGTGGTGAGGCAGATTGCAATTGTCATTGGTGTTAAGTACCTCAGTACCTCTGAATCAATACAATTTAAATATGTGTGTATAGGAATACACACAGGGATATAAATGAATACACAGGGATTTCTTGAAACCTACTGGAAAAGGACTGGAAAAAGTCTGCAGTGTTAATCTGACAACAGCTGTGTACTTTGAGCACAGCTAAGAACTAAATCCTTGCTCTATTTAGGTAAAAAATTACTCACTTTTAATTAGCTCACCACTAAAACTAATTTTTTCCATCTTAAACCAATGGACCAAAGGGATACAAAACCTTTGCTGATGACCATGTTTGTTAATAATCTCTCATTCACAATATGTTCATATCCTCTTCATCCTGTCACCTAATCAAAGTATTTGATGAGAAAAGTGATTACACACTAAGCTTCAAGTTTAACATTTGCAATGCCAAATGACACATTCAGATTCATCAAAGAAGAAAAGCCCCCATGTAGTGCAAAGGATTGTGGGGTGCTCCCTTCAGCATCCTTGACTAATCAGCAGATTATTGACAGTACTTGATGTTTTTTCTTTGGTTGACACTGTTTTATATATGCTGTGCCAAAACAGAGAAAAGACAAGATAAACATGGAAGTTCAGCATCTAATTTAGCATCATTCATTCATTATCTCTATAGAGTTTGATTTAAAACATCATTTGAAAAGAATGTCAGCAGTCATTCAACGGTCATGCAACATTTTTATTCATACCACCATGAGGGTGTATAGATTCATCAGCTATACCCAAGTTTATGAGTAAATTGGATGTCCTGAAAAGATTGATCAGTGTTACTGTCTGAAACAAATTTATGGAAAAGACGCAGAACCACTATACACAATAAAAAAGTTGGAGTAGAAGTTAAATAAGTGTCAAAAATATTTTGGGTTTTTCAGTCTCTAATGAGCAAGATACATGGCAAAACCTTTTCACAAAACCAAAATTATCACAAAGTTAAGACATTCTTAACCAGAATAAAACATGTTAAATGTGATGGATGCTCTTCCACTAAACAATGATCTTTGTGCTTCAAAGCTTTTCAGAAAATCAAGTCTTGGATAAATCAAAGATCTCATTATATCTATTGTAGGCATGAAGACCGAAAGAGATTATGAAAATGTAAATCAGGAATTCTTTTTATATTAAAGTCAGATAATCTAGTTTATATTTAGTATAAATAGTTGATCATGTAAATACCAGTATACTATGTCATGCAATTCGATATGCTCAGCATATGTAAAAATCAAATTGGAGTAAGCAAGGCTAGTGAGCATCAACACTATCCAGTAGAAAAAAAATGACAGTGGATATCAAATGTCTTCACACTCCTGTTAAAATTCAACTTATTTAAAAGAAACTGAAAATTAGTAAATAATGGTGAAACAGAAATCAAAAAGTTCAAGTAATGGCATGTATCTATGCTCAGATGCTGCCAATCACAATGAAACTTTAGTTGAAAAGTAATTAGTGTAAAAAGTGTAATGTAAGTTCCTGTCAACAATTAATTGATGCTGTTTATCCTTTAAAAAAATAAGCTGTTTCTTCAGGATTTTTCTTGACATCATCTTGGATTAATGTGAATGCAAAAGCCACGATCCTCACAAAGATACTAAAGAATGTGCAGAATCTCACTGCTGAGAGAAGAAGGAGAAGAAGACAGGCACAAAAGACAAAACTTCAGATGGGATTACCATGACACATAAAGGCTATCAAAATGAGAGAAAATGGGGCATCAAAGTGACATTACCAAGAACAGGATCTTCCTGCAAATTGACAAAAAAGACAATATACATATAAGTAAGGATGCAAAGAGACCTACAACAATATTAAAGGTGCTGCAAGAATATCTAAAAATACTGATTACAAATTTAGGCTATGGGGTAGTGGTCCTAAAAAATGTCAGACATAAATCTTTGACAAACCCTATGTGGATAAAGCTATATTTGGTCCAAAACAACAATACACCAAAAAACACAATATACAATCAGTACATGGAATAGCACTTGTTTGTTTGTTAGTTTACTGCCCACCAAACATTTTTATCTGTTTTTAGTTGCTATATAATTTTAATGCTGGGATATATATATATTTCTAAATATGTGTGATTTTAATAAAGGTGTGAAGAATAATTTTTCCACTGAAAATGAATCACGTAACAAGAAGAATCATTGTCAGTGACTTTCTAGATACACAGAATTAATAGATATACACTGTGAAATTACAAAGTGACATACAAAAATGTAAAAATACAAAGTGACTAGTATTTTATATACAGCTGAAATGTGTAATTGCATATCTATTACAGTGTAACTTTCTTTTGGCTTCTCCCATCAGGGGTCGCCACAGTGGATTATCCGTATTCGTGAACCGCATGTTCGAATTGGCACGTTTTTACACTGGATGCTCTTCCTAACGCAACCCTCCCCATTTATCTAGGCTTGGGACCGGCACTAAGAGTGCACTGGCTTGTGCAACCCTAATGGCTGGGTTTGGTTTCCTGACTGGGAATCGAACCCGGGCCGCAGCGGTAAGAGCGCCGCATCCTAACCACTAGACCACCAGGGAACCCGCATATTTATTACAATGTAATCATAATAAAATAAATGCACTATTTGTGCACATTTGTGACCACCTGCTATGTTCCAAATTAATTAGTTCAGAGGTCCCCAAAATCCAGATTGTGATCCAGTACTAGCTCATGGAAAAGTTGTTACCGGTTTACAAGAACGTTTTGGGGAAAATGTCTAGTTATAACACTACATTTGCTTTTTTGTTGCGTTTTGCCATGAGCAATGGTGATTTCAGAAAAAATCTATCTATCTATCTATCTATCTGTCTGTCTGTCTGTCTGTCTGTCTGTCTGTCTGTCTGTCTGTCTGTCTGTCTGTCTATCTATCTATCTATCTATCTATCTATCTATCTATATATCTATATATATATATATATATATATATATATATATATATATATATCTGGGAGACTGAGCCTTGTGCTGTCCAGATACCACTGTCTTAGTAGTAACATTGTTAAAATCTTGGTAACTTCATTTTATTGTCGCTGTACTTTTACAAAGTTGACAAAGTTAAACTTAATTTAACCTGTGCTCAGTGTTGGAGGAATTGTCTCTGGATCCATCGCAGCCCAGACCATGATAAAGTAGTTACAGAAGATGAATGAATGATTGATGATCATTTTTTTTTTTATTGCGGTCTATTAATATAATTTCAGTAAAAATTTTACTATTAAAATTAATAGTATAATATTTCATAAAATTGATTCAATGAAAAATGAGCAATTCTGAAACCAAAATCATTTCAGTGAAAGCATACAGATGGATTGCAGAAACAGAGGAACATGTCTGATTTTAGTTATGCATAGCTCTATTTGCTATGCAATGAGGCATACTTCTTCTTCTTCTTCTTCTTCTTTCGGCTGCTCCCATTAGGGGTCGCCACAGCGGATCATCCGTCTCCATACCACCCTGTCCTCTACATCTGCCTCTTTTACACCAACTACCTGCATGTCTTCCCTCACCACATCCATGAACCTCCTCCTTGGCCTTCCTCTTTTCCTCCTACCTGGTGGCTCCATCTTCAGCATTTTTCTACCAATATAATTCATGTCCCTTCTCTGCACATGTCCAAACCATCTCAATCTCGCCTCCCTCACCTTGTCACCACAACATCCTACATGTGCTGTCCCTCTAATAAACTCATTTCTAATCTTGTCCATCCTCGTCACTCCCAACGAAAACCTCAACATCTTCAGCTCTGCTACCTCCAGCTCCACCTCCTGTCTTTTACTCAATGCCACTGTCTCTAATCCATACAACATCGCAGGTCTCACCACAGTCCTATAAACTTTCCCTTTCATTTTTGCAGATACCCTACTATCACAAATCACTCCTGTCACTCTTCTCCACCCACTCCACCCTGCCTGCACTCTTTTCTTTACTTCCCTAACACACTCTCCATTACTTTGCACTGTTGACCCCAGGTACCTGAACTCCTCCACCTTCTTCACCTCTTCACCCTGCAACCGCATCACTCCACTGCCCTCCCTCTCATTCACACACATGTACTCTGTCTTACTCCTACTGACTTTCATTCCCCTTCTCTCCAGCGCATATCTCCACCTCTCCAGGCTCTTCTCAACCTGCTCTCTACTCTCACCACAAATCACAATATCATCTGCAAACATCATAGTCCAGGGAGACTCCTGTCTGACCTCGTCCGTCAACCTGTCCATCACCACTGCAAACAGGAAAGGGCTCAGGGCCGATCCTTGATGTAGTCCAACCTTCACCCCGAACCAGTCTGTCGTACCTACTGCACACTTTACTGCCGTCACACTGTCCTCATACATGTCCTGCACCACCCTCAAATACTTCTCTGACACACCTGACTTCCTCATACAATACCACAACTCCTCTCTCGGCACCCTGTCGTACGCTTTCTCTAAATCCACAAATACACAATGCAGCTCCTTCTGTCCTTCTCTATACTTCTCCATCAACATCCTCAAAGCAAATAAGGCATCTGTGGTGCTCTTCCTCGGCATGAAACCATACTGTTGCTCACAGATGGTCACCTCTTCTCTCAGCCTGGCTTCCACTACTCTTTCCCATAACTTCATGGTGTGACTGATCAACTTAATTCCCCTGTAGTTACTGCAGGTTTGCACATCTCCCTTATGCTTAAAGATCGGTACCAGCACACTCCTTCTCCATTCCTCAGGCATCCTCTCCCCTTCCAGAATCCTGTTAAACAATCTGGTTAAAAACTCCACTGCCATCTCTCCTAAACATCTCCACGCTTCTACCGGTATGTCATCTGGTCCAACCGACTTTCCATTCTTCATCCTCTTAATCGCTGCTCTCACTTCCTCCTTACTAATCCTATCTACATCCTGCTTCACCAACTCCACATCCTCCAACCTTCTCTCTCTCTGATTTTCCTCATTCATCAGCTGCTCAAAATACTCCCTCCATCTTCTCAACACACTCTCCTCACTAGTCAACACATTTCCCTCTCCATCCTTTATTGCTCTAACTTGCAGTACATCCTTCCCAGCTCGGTCCCTCTGCTTGGCCAATCGGTATAAATCCTTTTCTCCTTCCTTAGTGTCCAACCTCTTATACAGTTCCTCATATGCCTTTTCCTTGGCTTTCGCCACATCCCTTTTAACCTGCTGCCGCATCTCCTTGTACTCCTGCCTACTTTTCTCATCACTCTGTCGATCCCACTTCTGTTTTGCCAATCTCTTTCCCCTAATGCTCTCCTGCACTTCCTCATTCCACCACCACGTCTCCTTGTCTTGCTTTCTATTTCCAGATGTCACACCAAGTACTTTTCTAGCTGCCTCCCTCATCACTCCTGCAGTAGTTGCCCAATCATCCGGCACCTCTTCACCACCACCAAGCCCCTGTCTGACCTCTTCCCTGAACCTCACACTACACTCTTCCTCCTTCAGTTTCCACCATCTTATTCTTCTTTCCAACCTTACTTTCCTCCTCTTCTTCTTCGCCTCCAAAACCATCCTACAGACCACCATTCGATGCTGTCTAGCTACACTGTCCCCCGCCAACACCTTACAGTCTCCAATCTCCTTCAGGTTGCATCTCCTACACAGAAGATAATCCACCTGTGTGCACCTTCCTCCACTCTTATACGTCACCCTATGATCCTCCTTCTTCTTAAAATACGTGTTCACCACTGCCATTTCCATCCTTTTAGCAAAATCTACCACCATCTGCCCTTCCACATTCCTCTCCTTAAAACCATACCTACCCATCACCTCCTCATCACCTCTGTTCCCTTCACCTACATGCCCATTAAAGTCTGCCCCAATCA
This sequence comes from Silurus aristotelis, assembly GCF_946808225.1. Lineage (NCBI taxonomy): Eukaryota > Metazoa > Chordata > Actinopteri > Siluriformes > Siluridae > Silurus > Silurus aristotelis. Next base: position 20,803,881 of record NC_139583.1, read on the forward strand.
CCAATCGTTCTTTCCTAGGTACACCATCTACCACTTCATCTAATTCACTCCAGAATCTTTCCTTCTCCTCCATCTCACAGCCAACTTGTGGAGCATAGGCACTGATGACATTTATCATCATCCCTTCAACTTCCACCTTCACGATCATCACCCTATCAGAAACTCTCTTCACCTCCACTACACTCTTACTGTACTCTTCCTTCAGAATCACCCCTACACCATTTCTCTTCCCATCCACACCATGATAAAACAGTTTAAACCCACCTCCAATGTTCCTGGCCTTACTCCCTTTCCACTTGGTCTCCTGAACACACAACACATCTACCTTTCTCCTCTCCATCATATCAGCTATCTCTCTCCCTTTACCCGTCATAGTACCAACATTTAAAGTACCAACCCGAACCTCTACTCTCCTACACTGCTCCTTTTTCTGCCGTCTCTGTAGACGCCTTCCTCCTCTCCTTCTCCTCCTTCGGCCAACAGTAGCCCAATTTCCACCGGTACCCTGTCGGCTAACGATACCTGTGGCGGTCGTTGTTAACCCGGGCCTCGACCGATCCGGTATGAAATTCTCATTTGTGATCCGCATATTTGATTTGGCACATGTTTTACGCTGGATGCCCTTCCTAACGCAACCCTCCCCATTTACCCGGGCTTGGGACCGGCACTAAGAGTACACTGGCTTGTGCCCCCCTAATGGCTGGGTTGCAATGAGGCATACAGCAGGCAAAAAATAACATGTGAGATTTTATAGGTCAATATATTACAATTGGCTATACAGCCATTAAACTTGAGATGTACCTATATTTCCAAATCGTGTCTAGAGACATGTTCATGTCCTGTTCAATACAAACAGCTTTAATACATTTTCAGTATGAGCACCTGAGGCCCACAAACCAAAACAATAGTTGTGCTTGGCTGAAGTGAAAATTGTTTGCACTGCATTGATATATAGGTTACTGTTACTGGAATAATCAGTATCAACATGAAACTAATTGTTTACCGTGTTATGCCTGTCAGGTTCATTTAACATTGCTGAATAAAAAAAATAAATCAATGTATACTGTATCTATATACAAGATTACACTGGAATGAAATGTAATTCTCCAGGACCAGGCTGCAAACACAGAGCAATTCCAAGAGACAAGAAAATCTTTACTGTCATCCTAACTGTTATATAGAGATGGGTGATAGCCAACCTTTAGAACCTTAAGTTGCATATGAAAGAACAATTATTCTCCAGATGCTTTCTTTTCTTTTTTTGTTGTCATTGTGGACTATGTATTTTTTTTTTCTGATTAATTTATATAAAAAAGATGTGTGCATGCGTGTTTGTGAGATATGCTGTAAGATTTGCATTTCAGAGGTAAATCTCGACAGGTATGGGACGATTAGTAAGAGAGTGCAGAACAATACAAGCAGAGAAAGGATGCAAATGCAATAGCATGTTTTGTATTTGTGGACTTTTGGACTCAACAGTAAATATATAACTGTATGTAGGATTTGGTTTGTGCATACTATTTCCCAAACATATTTCAGGTCAAATTTTAACCATCACAGAATTTAATTGCTGTGTTAAAAATGTCTTGACTGGATTGCAGACAAGTGTAATGGTTAAAAAGCAGACTTTCTGTCATAAGAAGCAAATGAAGTCTGAATAAATGGGACACAGCAAGGCTCTTTAATTTCTTGTCTGGGCTGATTGGGACGTAGGTCAAACCGTCAAGATTAAAATAAGCACATAATAATATAGTAAACTTAAAGCAGGATATAGCAGGAAAACTTAAAGTAATAGTGAAAAATCTGAAGTTCCTGATGAAAAAAAGGAATGGAAAATTAATTTTCTAAGACCATAATCATGCACATTTAGAGCCTATATGTGGAGTGTAGGAGACAGGAAGACATGAAAGAAAGGCATGTAGCAAGACAACAAATTTACAATTGAGGGAACATTCTCATGTTATAGTGTGTTTTGTAGAAAATGCATGAGTGTGTTTATTTAAAAAAAAATAAGAATGCTTGAGAGATTTGTGTATAGCAATCTTGCACCAACATTTATGGCATTTCCCAGACACCCTCATAAAGAGCAACTTTGCACCAAATTTTGCACCAAATTTAAATGTATGGCATTTCCCAGATTTCCCAGATACCCTTAACCAGGAGCAGCTTGGTAATACTGAAATTTATGACCTTCCAATCCACAGTCCAATGTTTCACCACTAAGCCACCACAACCCTTCATGCACAATAGAGGGAGTGCAGTTTTTTTAAACCAAACAACCAACAAACAAAAACCACACACACCAACATAATATGCAAGTAAACAGGACAACATGCTAATCATGATTGAACCCACCTACATTTAAGCTGGTTCTTCTGCATTACATACAATAGTAAACACTTTGTGTTTTGTGTGACACTTTCAGTCGTGACTCATGTCAAGTCAAGTCAATTCAAGTCAAGTCAAGAAGCTTTTATTGTCATTTCAACCATATATAGCTGATGCATTATTCAATGAAATGAAACAACGTTCCTCCTGAACCCTGGTGCTACATAAAACAACAATTACAGAAAACACAGGGCTAAGGACTAGTAAGTGTCCTCGCAACATAAAGTGCATCGTGTGCAACCTGGTGCAAACATTGCAAAGACAACACAAGACAGTGCAAGACAACACAAGACAAAGTAAAACAAATACACAAAACACAAAAAAGCGCCGACAGTAAACATGTTGTATATTGCACACTGCGGTGTGTGAAACATTGTACATGTGAACATTGTAAGTAACGAAAATTTTAACAAAATGTTGTGCAAAAAATCAATAGCAGCAATCAAAAAAAGATCAAGACAAGTCAAGTCAAGTCAAGTCAAGTTTATTTCCATAGTGATTTTTACAACAGACATTGTCTCAAAGCAGCTTTACAGAATTTTAAGAGTTAAGGTGAATGGTGTGCATTTATCCCTGTTGAGCAGCCATGGCGACTGTGGCAAGGAAAAACTCCCTTAGATGTTATGAGGAAGAAACCTTGAGAGGAACCAGACTCAAAAGGGGAACCCATCCTCATTTGGGTGACATCAAGTGTGGGATCATAAATATTTAAACAATACAGAACACTGGAGAGAGAGAACTAACATGAGCACTGGAGTGTAAGATTATGAGTAATGTTCTTTCTACAGTCTTTTACACACTACATTTGTGGTTATAAAACTAGGAGCTACTGAGCAACTCATAAAATGTCAGGAAGACTATTCCACAGTTTAGGAGCTAAATGTGAGAATGCTCTACCACCTTTAGTGGACTTTGCTATTCTAGGATCTACTAAAAGTCCGGAGTTTTGAGATCTCAGGGAGGATTGTAGCGTGTTAGAAGAATGGAGAGATAATAGAAAGAGTCCGGGTTGTGCAGATCAGTCACACAGTTGTGTGTGTGTGTGCGTGAGTTTCAGTTCAGTTCTGTGACACAGATGTGTCTGTGGGGTGACAAGAATCTTCCTTTCTTTCCTTTTATGGTCTGCATTTATTGTGCACATACAAACTAAATATTCACATTGCATCCAAATTGTCCAAAAGGTTTTCAAAAAATCATTGCTAAGATATACTAGGATATAAATCGCTACAGAAATATGCAACCTATGCAAACCACCACTGCTTCACAGATCCAGTCTGCATGAGAGAGAAGGGAAAAGGGAATAAATAGGAATGTTAGAAAATCATGAATTTGTTGTCTGATGAGAAATCAATAACTTGAGCCATTGGCCCAAAGCCTAAATTTGGGCACAAACCAAATACAGGCCAGTACCCAGTTAAAATCATTCATCATGCTTAAGGTTTGCTATTTCATTAACAGGAGGAAATGGAAAGATTGTTGCTAACACATGCAATATGGATGGAACCAATTTTAAGAAAATTATTGAGGAGAATTTGTTCCAGTTAGCCAGACATCTGTATTTTGGGTAAAAAATATATGTTTAAAAAAATGTGTCAAATCTGTGGCATGTCATGAAAATTGTTGT